>NC_089841.1:277019687-277319687 GCF_035609145.1 Eleutherodactylus coqui
ACATATCCAATGCCCATGCCAAGTTTTACGTTTCTATGACATTGGGAAGTGAGAGATTTAGATTATGTACGTAAAATTTGGACGCCAATTCTTTTGCGCTAGACTTGAATAATCGAGTTGGGACCCAATTACTTTTCCTATTTGGAGATAATCTATGCGTGTGCCAAAATTCATGTTTCTACGATATCGGGAAGTTGGAGAACTTTTGGCGAGTCAGTGAGTCAGTCAGTGAGTCAGTCAGTGAGTCAGTCAGTCAGTCAGGGAGGGCTTTCAGCTTTATATATATAGATACACAGCATAGATACACACACACTCAGCATATATATTATATACTAGCTGATATACCCGGCTTCGCCCGAGTTAATTTGGTACTGGTGTTTATCTGGTGTTCACACGGAAAATCTTATGAAGTCGTGGTTACTTTAGAGATACTGAGGAAAAAGATATGTTCACCATTTTGCATAGTTCTCTGCGTTACCCAGGAAACACCACGTGGAGGTAACCATGCGACGTTTCCTTCATATAAAATGACATCAGGAAGTGAGAGAATTAGATTACGTACATAAAATTTGGACACTAATTCTTTTGCGCTTAGAATTGAACAATCGAGTTGGGACCCATTAACTTTTCATATTTAAGACACAATCAATGCTTGTGCCAAATTTCATGTTTCTATGACATTGGGAAGTGAGAAATTTAGATTATGTACGTAAAATTTGGACGCTAATTCTTCTGCGCATAGAATTGAATAATGGAGTTGGGACCCATTAGCTTTCCCTATTTATGACATAATCAATGCTCGTGCCAAATTTACCGTTTCTATGACACCGGAAAGTGAGAAAATTACATTCTGCACGTAAAATTTGGACGCTAATTCTTTTGCGCATAGAATTGAATAATGGAGTTGGGATCCATTAGCTTTTCCTATTTATGACATAATCAATGCTCGTGCCAAATTTACCGTTTCTATGACACCGGAAAGTGAGAAAATTACATTCCGCACGTAAAATTTGGACGCTAAATCTTTTGTGCATAGAATTGAATAATGGAGTTGGGACCCATTAGCTTTTACTATTCATGACATAATCAATGCTCGTGCCAAATTTCATGTTTCTATGACACCAGAAAGTGAGAAAATTAGATTCCGTACGTAAAATTTTGACGCTAATTCTTTTGCGCATACAATTGAATAATCGAGTTGGGACCCATTAGGTTTTCCTATTTATGACATAATCCATGCTCGTGCCAAATTTCACATTTCTATGACACCGGAAAGTGAGAAAATTACATTCCGCACGTAAAATTTTGACGCCAATTCTTTTGCGCTAGAATTGAATAATCGAGTTGGGACCCATTAGCTTTTCCCTTTTTATGACATAATCAATGCTCGTGCCAAATTTCACGTTTCAATGACATTGGGAAGTGAGAGATTTAGATTATGTACGTAAAATTTTGACGCCAATTCTTTTGCGCTAGAATTGAACAATCGAGTTGGGACCCATTAGCTTTTCCTATTTATGACATAATCAATGCTCGCGCCAAATTTCCCGTTTCTATGACATTGGGAAGTGAGTGATTTAGATTATGTACGTTAAATTTCGACGCCAATTCTTTTGCGCTAGAATTGAATAATCGAGTTGGGACCCAATTTCTTTTCCTATTTTGGAGATAATCTATGCTTGCGCCAAATTTCATGTTTCTACGACATTTTAAAGTTGGAGAACTTTTGGCGAGTCAGTCAGTGAGTCAGTCAGTGAGTCAGTCAGTGAGTCAGTCAGTGAGTCAGTCAGTGAGTCAGTCAGTGAGGGCTTTTAGCTTTATATATATAGATATATACACACACACACAGCATACATACACACACTCAGTGTGTGTGTGTGTGTGTGTGTGTGTGTGTGTGTGTGTGTGTATATATATATATATGTATGTATATATATAAATACATACATACATACATACATACTCAGCGCATGCATATATATATATATATATATATAGTGTCACTGCACTGGCTGCCCGTTAAATACAGAATTCAATTTAAACTTGCCACCTTCATCCACAAAGCCCTCCACAGTGCAGCGCCCCCCTATATCGCCTCCCTCATCTCAATCCATCACCCAGCCCGCGCCCTCCGCTCTGCTAACGAAACCAGACTGAGCGCCCCTTTAATTCGAACTTCTCATTCCTGCCTCCAAGGCTTCTCCAGAGCCGCATAGGTCCTCTGGAACGCACTACCAAAGGCTACTCGAGCAATCCAGGACTCGCAGAACTTCAGGCGTGCTCTAAAAACGCACCTCTTCAGGAAGGCATACTGCATTCCTTAAACAAACCCCTCTGTACTCCGCCTGATAACATGCTCCCTGACCTACTGATCCCTGCTAGCCATCATAAACCGCTCCTGCAGTCATACTGTTTCTGCCATCACACGGCTAAATGTCTGACCATTGTCTATGTGTATAACATCGCTCACTCTCCACCTCGCCATACCGGGCACATCTCCACCTCGCCATACTGTGCACATCTCCAGCCCTTTACCTTCTGTATCACCCCATTACTTGTAGTATGTAAGCTCGTTGGAGCAGGACCCTCACCCCTATTGTTTCCATCAATTGATGACTTGTCTGTACTTTTGTCTTTCTGTATCCCCCGTCTATGTAAGTGCTGCGGAATATGATGGCGCTATACAAATAAAGTTTATTATATATATATATATATATATATATATATATATATATATATACACACACATATATACACACACATATATATTTATTACACACACACACACACATATATATATGGTGTGTGTGTGTGTGTGTATATATATATATATTTATTTATTATATAATATATATACACACATACCATATATATATATATATATATATATATATATATATTCACATATATATTTATTACACACACACACACACACACACTCAGTATATATATCTATATATATATAAAGCTGAAAGCCCTCACTGACTCACTGACTCACTGACTTGCCAAAAGTTCTCCAACTTCCCAATGTCGTAGAAACATGAAATTTGGCGTGAGCATAGATTATCTCCAAAATAGGAAAAGAAATTGGGTCCCAACTCGATTATTCAATTCTAGCGTAAAAGAATTGGCGTCGAAATTTAACGTACGGACTCTAAATCACTCACTTCCCAATGTCATAGAAACGGGAAATTTGGCAGGAGCATTGATTATGTTATAAAAAGGAAAAGCTAATGGGTCCCAACTAGAGATGAGCGAGCGTACTCGGAAAAGCACTACTCGCTCGAGTAATGTGCTTTATCCGAGTATCGCTGTGCTCGGGTCTGAAAATTCGGGTGCCGCTGCGGCTGACAGGTGAGTCGCAGCGGGGAGCAGGGGAGAGCGGGCGGGAGAGAAGGAGAGAAAGATCTCCCCTCCGTTCCTCCCCGCTCTCCCCTGCAGCTCCCCGCTCCGTGCCGGCACCCGAATCTTCAGACCCGAGCAAGCGATACTCGGATAAAGCAAATTACTCGAGCGAGTAGTGCTTATCCGAGTACGCTCGCTCATCTCTAGTGCCAACTCGATTATTCAATTCTAGCGCAAAAGAATTGGTGTCAAAATTTTACGTGTGGAATGTAATTTCTTCACTTTCCAGTGTCATAGTAACAGGAAATTTGGCACGAGCATTGATTATGTCATAAATAATAAAAGCTAATGGGTCCCAACTCCATTATTCAATTCTATGCGCAAAAGATTTGGTGTCCAAATTTTACGTGCGGAATGTAATTTTCCCACTTTCCGGTGTCATAGAAACGGGCAATTTGGCACGAGCATTGATTATGTCATAAATAGGAAAAGCGAATGGGTCCCAACTCGATTATTCAATTCTAGTGCAAAAGAATTGGCGTCGAAATTTTACGTGCGGAATGTAATTTTCTCACTTTCCGGTGTCATAGAAACGGGAAATTTGGTACGAGCATTGATTATGTCATAAATAGTAAAAGCTAATGGGTCCCAACTAGAGATGAGCGAGCACCAAAATGCTCGGGTGCTCGTTACTCGAGACGAATTTTTCGCGATGCTCGAGGGTTCGTTTCGAGTAACGAACCCCATTGAAGTCAATGGGCGACTCGAGCATTTTTGTATATCGCCGATGCTCGCTAAGGTTTTCATTTGTGAAAATCGGGGCAATTCAAGAAAGTGATGGGAACGACACAGAAACGGATAGGGCAGGCGAGGGGCTACATGTTGGGCTGCATCTCAAGTTCACAGGTCCCACTATTAAGCCACAATAGCGGCAAGAGTGGGCCTCCCCCCCTCCCAACAATTTTTACTTCTGAAAAGCCCTCATTAGCAATGCATACCTTAGTTAAGCACCACACTACCTCCAACAAAGCACAATCACTGCCTGCATGACACTCCGCTGCCACTTCTCCTGGGTTACATGCTGCCAATTCCCCCCCCCCCCACGACCCAGTGTCCACAGCGCACACCAAACTGTCCCTGCCCAGCCTTCAGCTGCCCTCATGCCACGCCACCCTCATGTCTATTTATAAGTGCGTCTGCCACAGGAAAAGCAGGCACACACTGCAGAGGGTTGGCACGGCTAGGCAGCGACCCTCTTTAAAAGGGGCGGGGCGATAGCCCACAATGCTGTACAGAAGCAATGAGAAATCCAATCCTGTGCCACCTCCATCTGGAGCTGCACACGTGGGCATAGCAATGGGGAACCTATGTGCCACACACTATTCATTCTGTCAAGGTGTCTGCACGCCCCAGTCAGACCGCGGTTTTTTATAAATAGTCACAGGCAGGTACAACTCCGCAATGGGAATTCCGTGTGCACCCACAGCATGGGTGGCTCCCTGGAACCCACCGGCGGTACATATATATATCCCATTGCATTGCCCAACACAGCTGAGGTAGTAATGTCATGTTTAATGCAGGTGGGCTTCGGCCCACACTGCATGCCCCAGTCAGACTGGGGTTCTTTAGAAGTGGAAACAGATGCATTTACAACTCCCTGTGGACCCACAGCATGGGTGGCTCCCTGGAACCCACCGGCGGTACATAAAAATATCCCATTGCATTGCCCAACACAGTGGATGTAACGTCAGCTGTAATGCAGGTGGGCTAAAAATTCATTTGATTACACTGTAGGCGAGGGCCCACAAAAATTGCTCTATCAACAGTACTAATGTACATCAGAAAAATTGGCCATGGCCAACCAAGAGGGCAGGTGAAACCCATTAATCGCTTTGGTTAATGTGGCTTAATTGGAAACTAGGCCTGGAGGCAGCCCAGTTAAAATAAAAATTGGTGGAGGTGAAAGTTTCAACGCTTTAATGAGCATTGAAACGTATAAAAATTGTTTTGAAAAATTATATGACTGAGCCTTGTAGGCCTAAGAAAAATTACCCGTTCGGCGTGATTATGTGAGGTTTCAGGAGGAGGAGCAGGAGGAGGAGGAGGAATATTATACACAGATTGATGAAGCGAAAAGGTCCCCGTTTTTGATGGGGATACAGAACAATGCTTCCATCCGCGGGTGCAGCCTACGTATTGCTTACGTATCGCTGCTGTCCGCTGGTGGAGAAGAGAAGTCTGGGGAAATCCAGGCTTTGTTCATCTTGATGAGTGTTAGCCTGTCGGCACTGTCGGTTGACAGGTGGGTACGCTTATCTGTGATGATTCCCCCAGCCGCACTAAACACCCTCTCTGACAAGACGCTAGCCGCAGGACAAGCAAGCACCTCCAGTGCATACAGCGCGAGTTCAGGCCACGTGTCCAGCTTCGACACCCAGTAGTTGTAGGGGGCAGAGGCGTCACGGAGGACGGTCGTGCGATCGGCTACATACTCCCTCACCATCCTTTTACAGTGCTCCCGCCGACTCAGCCGTGACTGGGGAGCGGTGACACAGTCTTGCTGGGGAGCCATAAAGCTGTCAAGGGCCTTAAAGAGTGTTGGCCTGCCTGTGCTGTACATGCTGCCTGATCTCTGCGCCTCCCCTGCTACCTGGCCCTCGGAACTGCGCCTTCGGCCACTAGTGCTGTCGTATGGGAATTTTACCATCAGTTTGTCCGCCAGGGTCCTGTGGTATAGCAACACTCTCGAACCCCTTTCCTCTTCGGGTATGAGAGTGGAAAGGTTCTCCTTATACCGTGGGTCGAGCAGTGTGTACACCCAGTAATCCGTAGTGGCCAGAATGCGTATAACGCGAGGGTCACGAGAAAGGCATCCTAACATGAAGTCAGCCATGTGTGCCAGGGTACCAGTACGCAACACATGGCTGTCCTCACTAGGAAGATCACTTTCAGGATCCTCCTCCTCCTCCTCCTCAGGCCATACACGCTGAAAGGATGACAGGCCAGCAGCATGTGTACCCTCACCAGTGGGCCAAGCTGTGTCTTCCCCCTCCTCCTCATCTTCCTCCTCCTCCTCCTCACCGCGCTGAGATATAGACAGGAGGGTGCTCTGACTATCCAGCAACATACCGTTTTCCCCCGGCTCTGTTTCCGAGTGCAAAGCGTCTGCCTTTATGCTTTGCAGGGAACTTCTCAAGAGGCATAAAACAGGAATGGTGATGCTAATGATTGCAGCATCGCCGCTCACCACCTGGGTAGACTCCTCAAAGTTTCGAAGGACCTGGCAGATGTCTGCCAACCAGGCCCACTCTTCTCAAAATAATTGAGGAGGCTGACTCCCACTGCGCCGCCTATGTTGGAGTTGGTATTCCACTATAGCTCTACACTGCTTCTAGAGCCTGGCCAACATGTGGAGCGTAGAGTTCCACCGTGTGGGCACGTCGCACAGCAGTCGGTGCACTGGCAGATTAAACCGATGTTGCAGGGTGCGCAGGGTGGCAGCGTCCGTGTGGGACTTGCGTAAATGTGCGCAGAGCCGGCGCACCTTTCCGAGCAGCTCTGACAAGCGTGGGTAGCTTTTCAGAAAGCGCTGAACCACCAAATTAAAGACGTGGGCCAGGCATGGCACGTGCGTGAGGCTGCCGAGCTGCAGAGCCGCCACCAGGTTACGGCCGTTGTCACACACGACCATGCCCGGTTGGAGGCTCAGCGGCGCAAGCCAGCGGTCGGTCTGCTCTGTCAGACCCTGCAGCAGTTCGTGGGCCGTGTGCCTCCTATCTCCTAAGCTGAGTAGTTTCAGCACGGCCTGCTGACGCTTGCCCACCGCTGTGCTGCCACGACGCGCGACACCAACTGCTGCCGACGTGCTGCTGCTGCTGACACATCTTGATTGCGAGACAGAGGTTGCGTTAGAGGAGGAGGAGGAGGGTGGTTTAGTGGAGGAAGCATACACCGCCGCAGATACCACCACCGAGCTGTGGCCCGCAATTCTGGGGGTGGGTAGGACGTGAGCGGTCCCAGGCTCTGACTCTGTCCCAGCCTCCACTAAATTCACCCAATGTGCCGTCAGGGAGATATAGTGCCCCTGCCCGCCTGTGCTTGTCCACGTGTCCGTTGTTAAGTGGACCTTGGCAGTAACCGCGTTGGTGAGGGCGCGTACAATGTTGCGGGAGACGTGGTCGTGCAGGGCTGAGACAGCACATCGGGAAAAGTAGTGGCGACTGGGAACCGAGTAGCGCGGGGCCGCCGCCGCCGCCATCATACTTTTGAAGGACTCCGTTTCCACAACCCTATACGGCAGCATCTCCAGGCTGATAAATTTGGCTACGTGCACGTTTAACGCTTGAGCGTGCGGGTGCGTGGCGGCGTAGTTGCGCTTGCGCTCAAACACTTGCGCTAGCGACGGCTGGACGCTACGCTGACAGACATTGCTGGATGGGGCCGAGGACAGCGGAGGTGAGGGTGTGGGTGCAGGCCAGGAGACGGTAGTGCCTGTGTCCTCAGAGGGGGGTTGGATCTCCGTGGCAGGTTGGGGCACAGGGGGAGAGGCAGCGGTGCAAACCGGAGGCAGTGAACGGCCTTCATCCCACCTTGTGGGGTGCTTGGCCATCATATGTCTGCGCATGCTGGTGGTGGTGAGGCTGCTGGTGGTGGCTCCCCGGCTTATCTTGGCGCGACAAAGGTTGCACACCACTGTTCGTCGGTCGTCTGCACTCTCAGTGAAAAACTGCCAGACCTTTGAGCACCTCGGCCTCTGCAGGGTGGCATGGCGCGAGGGGGCGCTTTGGGAAACAGTTGGTGGATTATTCGGTCTGGCCCTGCCTCTACCCCTGGCCACCGCACTGCCTCTTGCAACCTGCCCTGCTGCTGCCCTTGCCTCCCCCTCTGAAGACCTGTCCTCAGTAGGCGCAGCAAACCAGGTGGGGTCAGTCACCTCATTGTCCTGCTGCTCTTCCTCAGAATCCTCGGTGCGCTCCTCCCTCGGACTTAATGCCCTTACTACTACCTCACTGATAGACAACTGCGTCTCATCGTCATCGGCCTCCTCACCCACTGAAAGGTCTTGAGACAGTTGTCGGAAGTTCCCAGCCTCATCCCCCGAACCCCGGGAACTTTCGAATGGTTGGGCATCAGTCACGATAAACTCCTCTGGTGGGAGAGGAACCACTGCTGCCCAATCTGAGCAGGGACCCGAGAACAGTTCCTGGGAGTCTGCCCGCTCCTCAGAATGTCTCATTTTCATGGAGTGAGGAGGCTGGGAGGAAGGAGGAGCAGCAGCCAGAGGATTCTGAGTTGCAGCAGTGGACGGCGCAGAACTCTGGGTGGACGATAGGTTGCTGGAAGCACTTTCTGCCATCCACGACAGGACCTGCTCACACTGCTCATTTTCTAATAAAGGTCTACCGCGTGGACCCATTAAATGTGCTATGAATGTGGGGACGCAAGAAACGTGCCTCTCTCCTAATCCCGCAGCAGTCGGCTGCGATACACCTGGATCAGGAGCTCGGCCTGTGCCCACACCCGGACTAGGGCCTCCGCGTCCTCGCCCGCGTCCACGTCCTCTAGGCCTACCCCTACCCCTCAGCATGCTGTATTACCAGGAATGCAGAAACACAACACTGTAATTAAATGTGCCGCTTATTGGCCTGTGGTTGGAGGCTGAGTTCGCTAACGGAACGCCAGGAAATAATTTGGCGCAAGCCTGCTGTAACACTTAGCTGGCTGCGTATTTATTTGGAGAACTACTACCCCCAGCAGACACGAACCCAGAACACTGAGCAGAGTGACAGGCAGGCCAAATAGATTTTTTTCAAATATTTTTTTCTAAAGGACCACTGCGTATATTCAATCTATAATATATGTCTTCTGGCCCTGCCTACACAATTCTATCCCTGGTGTATTACTGCAGGGCGCAATGCTCAGCACGGCCGATATACCAAAAAAAAAAAAAAGTACAACACTGCTAAAAGCAGCCTCCACACTACTGCACACGGTTAGATGTGGCCCTAAGAAGGACCGTTGGGGTTCTTGAAGCCTACACTAACTCCTAACACTCTCCCTATAGCAGCTCCAACACGATAGCACTTTCCCTGATCTCTGTCAGAACGCATCTGTGGCGAGCCACGGGAGGGGCCGATTTTTATACTCGGGTGACACCTGATCTCGCCAGCCACTCACTGCAGGGGGGTGGTATAGGGCTTGAACGTCGCATGGGGAAGTTGTAATGCCTTCCCTGTCTTTCAATTGGCCAGAAAAGCGCGCTAACGTCTCAGAAAGGAAAGTGAAAGTAACCCGAACATCGCGTGGTGCTCGTTACGAGTAACGAGCATCTCGAACACGCTAATACTCGAACGAGTATCAAGCTCAGACGAGTACGTTCGCTCATCTCTAATGTTAACGCCTAATAAAGCATATAACTTCACTTTAGCAGAATACCTCTTTAGTAACAGATGTAGCGAGAGACATAGAAGCATAGCAAATCTGAAAATGTGATATGACATAGATATGATTGTGAAGGGCTTAACTTACCGGAGAAGTAACGATATGTGCCATACTGTATCAAACAGAGGTTTTCTTTGGTACTTGTTTCAGAATAGAGATAACTTGTTTTGACACACTAGCTCATACTGTGCCAACAAATTCTAGGATGGCATTGAAAAACAAAACTTAAAAGGTACGTGGGACAACTATTGGCAGAATATTCACTCAAAGAGCCAATTGAATTGATAGTTGTTGGCCACCAACAGGGTGACGAGTAATAAACTGCTAGTCGTTTTTTTCAGCTTACTGAAAAAATGGATTCTGGTTGATCATAAATTGCCTGGTGTAAAGTCCTAATCGTTCATATGTGAATGACTTGTGATTGAATTTGCATAAAGATTCCCTCTCTGAACGATATCTCAGCAAACAACTAATGAGCAATCATTGCTCTGTGTAGAATCAAATGAACTGTCATTCGTACACCTCAACGACTTTTCTGAGTGACTATTTGAACGATGGTTGCTTCACTTTTGTCCTTTCCATTATATTAGCAGGCTTCTCTCAAAATAAGGCTGCTTTTATATCCATTTGGGAGCAGGAATGGGGAATCCCCTGGCCATACGGATCAGTCTTATGACGGAACCGAACAGCACTGAACGGACCCCATTGACTATACGTAATAGGGTCCATTTGGTTTCCCCTCAGCTGCCCTGCATGCAGCGCTATTTCTTTCAGTATTTTATGCTGGATCTGCCATTGAACCTCAGAATAGAGGTTCCAATGCAGGCGTGACAGCAGCCTGACCTAATCACTGTTTGGACCCGAAACAATTAGCTGTACCCTGCAGGGGGACTTGGCAGCAGGTGTTTACTTCCCTTGCAGCTCCGCTATAGGTGAAAACAATCCTTACATGGTGCCAGTAGGCAGATCATGCAATGCACACACATGCTTGATCCTCCACTGAAAGGTCTGCTTCTTAAAAAATGAGCACCAATACATTGTCGGAGTGGGATATTGTTGTTCAGCCCCATTCAAGTGATCTGATACCGGCTCAACCTGCTACCATAAAGAAATCAGTGCTGTTTTTGGACAGTGATTTATAGACAGGGCTCTTTATCTTGTTTCATTGTTTGTTCTTTTTTAGATCCCACTGCAAAGCACTGCAACATCCAAAAGTCAGATATAGGGCTCCTATAGCAAAATGCCATCGCGGAATTCTGCAGCGTGAAATCACCCGTCCTCACCCGCGGAATGCTCTATTTTCCGCGGATGTATGCGCGGACGGCTTCCATTGCAGTCAATGGAAGCCCATCTGTCACGCTATCTTCCGCTGTAGCAAAGCTAAAGATAGCGTGATACCGCTTCCCCGCCCACCACCAGCCGCATCATATGACGCGGCCGGCGCCTCATGTGACGCTGTGGGCGCGCCGAAGTGTCATGCGGGACAGAAGACTCTGGATCCGGAGGTAAGTATTGGGGTCTCTGGGGGGCGCCGTGACGGGCTCCGCCGCGGAATTCCATTATTTTTAATTTGGTTTTAGTAAAGCAAAAAAAAAAAAAGCAGTATCCAAAGAAACACATAAATCATTGTTAAGGCAACCCTCCGCTTTTAGGACAAAATTCTGTCTCAGACTGAAGAGGGGAGGGAGCATATTACCTGCAGTTCTTATCTACTGTTCCTCTGATCCGACAGTTCCCGATCCCTCTATTGGCCACCAAAGATGGCTGACATTGTCCTCAGATTACCAAATGCCCCAAATTTCATTGAAAATATAACAAGTGATGTTAGTCTTTTTGTTACTGGTTGAGGATCTTTTGCTGGGTAACATAAGCAATGTGCATTTGTAAAGTGATATCACTTTTCCCATCAGTTTCCCCTTAAGCGGAATGCTAGTTTGTTTTCTTAACACTAGAACTCTGGACACTATTTGATCTTTGACCTCTCCCTTAAAAGCTGGAATTTTCCTCTTTTTAACGTGTGTCACCCCCCAACCTTTCATTAAACTATACTTGACTTTTCATACAACATTTCAGAATAACCTGACGTGTGTATACATCAGGAATGACACTATTTCTAGTCATTATATGATGTGTATGCGTTTATCAATGTTTTTCTCAGTGCACATAAAAGCCAGCAGATTCTGCTCCCTAGCTGCCTATAACACACATATAAATCACTTCAGCATGTTGGCCTGATTTAAGCAGTTGTAAATCATTTACCAGTTAGGTTATGGACCATCTGTATGTGTTTCTGCTTCTGCTGTGGCAGCTTTTGGTTTTCATTCATAGAGGTCTGGTTTATTCTAGTGCTGTTTTGTGTTTTCCTCTCAGCTTTCTCTAGCACTGGTGGAGTGTCTATGGGAGTGTTCTGCTACCTGTTGCACCTGCTTAGCAATTAGGGAGGACTTTTATTCCTGTCTTGACAGTGGACCTGTGCTGATTATTCTCAGTCTCCGTCTGATAGTTGTTGGAATCTGAGCTGGATGTTGGTCTCCCGATTAGAGATGAACGAACGTACTCGGTAAGGCCGATTTCGCAATCGAGCACTGCGATTTTCGAGTACTTCACTACTCGGGTGAAAAGTACTCGGGGGCGCTGTGGGGCGTGGCGTGGCGTGGTGGAGCGGGGGGTAGCAGCGCGGAACAGGTAGGAGCTCTCTCTCTCTCCCTCCCCCCCCACTTCCCTCTGCAACCCCCCGCTCACCCACAGCACCCCCGAGGACTTTTCACCCGAGTAGTGAAGTACTCGAAAATCGCGGTGCTCGATTGCGAAATCAGCCTTACCGAGTACGTTCGCTCATCTCTACTCCCGATTTCTCTGCTCATCTCAGGCCAAGTACTGTGGTTACTGGTGGTAGTTGTATTCTTACTCAGTTGTTTACTTCTGCCTCTAATAGGGACAGTGAGTGGCCGAGGATAGTGGGTCAGGTTCATTTTTACCAGGATTGGACATCCGCTATAAGCAAGTATGGTATCTTATTCTGAGTCATATAGGGAAAATTCCCCTCTCCACATGTTATTCCACACATTACCTGTAGTGGTTTATATTCTTTCTTCCACTGTGTAAACAGCCCAAGAACTCTTCGGGGGGACCGGTTTCTGTACATCCTGGTCAGATGTGACAGCTTCTAACCCCTTCCTAATCTGCATACATGTCTATTGACAGCATCCCTTGCCAACAGGTAGTTGACAAATGGCAAGTTAGGAGGAAGAGATACCTTAGTGACCAGCACTTTTGATTTTTAAGCACAAAAGCTTCATTTTAGGTAAAGTGATTTACAATTTTGCTAGTTATCACATTGGCTATTGCAGAAGTACAAGTTGTTTAAAAAGTTATTGACCATTTACACTTTTATGCTACATCTAGAGATGAGCGAGCACACTGGTCTGAGATTGATGCTCGTTCGAGTATTAGGGTACTAGAGATGCTTGTTACTCGAGACGAACACCACGCGGTACTCGAGTCAATTGCATTTTCTTCCCTGCAAGTTTAGCACCATTTTCTAGCCAATAAACATGCAGGGAAGGCATTACCACTTCCTGCTGTGACGTGCCAGCCATCTGCCCGCCAACAGCAGTGAGTGGCTGGGCTGATCAGGTGACCGCCGAGTACTTAAATTGGTCCCGCCCGCAGCTCGCCTCAGACGCATGCTGGCAGAGGTTAGGGAAAGTGCTGCTGCTTATAAAGGGATAGTGTTAGCGTAGGATCCTGTCTTCAAGAACCCCAGCAGTCCTTCTTAGGGCTACATCTGACCGTGTGCATTATAGTTGTGGCTGGCTTGGAGCAGTAGTGCACCAATGTTTTTTTTTATGCATCTTGGGCTGTGCATGCCATTTCAGCTATAGCCTTCTCAGTCTGCAGTGCATTAGGCAGAGTTTACGGACAGAGCTGCATATATAGGGAAAGTTTTACAGTCCTGATCCTCCGTACAAGAACCCCAACGGTCCTTCTTAGGGCTACATCTCACCGTGTGCATTATAGTTGTGGCTGGCTGGGAGCAGTAGTGCACTAATTTTTGTATTACACATCTAGGCCTGTTCCCAGCCTTTCAGTAATTGCGTTCTCAGCCTGCAGTGCCGTACAACCAGCTCTCACCCTGAAACTGCACTCTAACATTTCCTAGCCTGCTGAAAGGAGGTCAGTTATACCGTTCTGTGTCTGCAGTGCATTAGACACAGTATAGGGGCACAGCCACTTCTATAGGGAAAGTTATACAGTCCTGATCCTCCGTACAAGAACCCCAACAGTCCTTCTTAGGGCTACATCTCACCGTGTACATTATAGTTGTGGCTGGCTGGGAGCAGTAGTGCACCAATTTTTGTATTACACATCTAGCCCTGTTCCCAGCCTTTCAGTAATAGCGTTCTCAGCCTGCAGTGCATTACACCCAGGTAATTTAACACCAAACTATTTCAGCTCTGCCACTGTGGGGGGGTTGGGATAGCCGCAGTTACCAGCACTATCCACTATCTTGCTTTACAGTCTTCTCCCACTTCATAACGACAAACAGTGGTGTGCAACCTTTGTCGCACCAAGATCAGCCGGGGAGCCACCACTACCAGCCTCACCACCACCAGCATGGGCAGGCATATGATGGCCAAGCACCCCACAAGGTGGGACGAAGGACATTCACTGCCTCTGGGTCACCCCACTGCCTCTTCCCCTGTGCCCCAACCTGCCAAACAGATCCAATCCCCCTCCCAGGACGCAGACACGAGCGCCTCCTGGCCTGCACCAACACCCTCACTTCCACGGTCCTCCACTCAATCCAGCAATGTCTCTCAGCACAGCATTCAGCTGTCGCTAACACAAGCATTGGAGCGAAAGCAGAAATACGCCGCCACCCACCTACATGCACAACCTTTAAACGTGCACATTGCCAAATTAATCAGTCTGGAGATGCTGCCGTAAAGGCTTGTGGAAGCGGAGGCTTTCAAAAACATGATGGCGGCGGCGGTCCCGCGCTACTTGGTCCCCAGTCGCCACTATTTTTCCCGGTGTGCCGTCCCCGCCCTACACCAGCAACATAAATCGTGCCCTCACCAACGCGGTTACTGGGAAGGTCCATTTAACCACAGACACATGGACAAGTTCTGGAGGGCAGGGCCACTATATCTCCTTGACGGCACATTGGATGAACTTGGTGGAGGCTGGGACCGAGTCAGAGCCTGGGACTGCTTACGTCCTACCCACACCCAGAATAGCGGGTCCTACCTAGGTGCTGGTATCTGCGGCATTTTATGCCACCTCCTCCAAACCCTCCCCCTCCTCCTCCTCCTCAACCACGTCTACGTCTCAATTAAAAAGTGTGAGCACGTCGCCAGCAGTCGGTAGCGCGCTGTGCGGCAGCACAGTGGTGGGCAAGCGTCAGCAAGCTGTGCTGAAACTAATCAGCACACGGCCCCCGAGCTGTTGCAGGGTCTGACAGAGCAGACCGACCTCTGGCTTTCGCCGTTGAGCCTCCAACCGGGCATGGTCATGTGTGACAACGGCCATAACCTGGTGGCGGCTCTGCAGCTCGGCAGCCTCACACACGTGCCATGCCTGGCCCACGTCTTCAATCTGGTGGTTCTGCAGTTTCTGAAATACCCCCACTTGTTTGACCTGCTAGGCAAGGTGCGCCGCATTTGCACACATTTCCGCAAGTCCACCACGGATGCTGCCACCCTCAGGACACTGCAACATCGGTTTCAGCTGCCAAAGCACCGGCTGCTGTGCGATGTGCCCACACACTGGAATTCTACACTGCACATGTTGGCCAGGCTGTTCGAGCAGCGTAGAGCAATTGGGGAATACCAGCTGCAACATGGGCAGCGGAGTGGTAGTCAGCCTCCGCAGTTCTTTACAGAGGAGTGAGCATGGATGGCAGATATCTGCCAGGTCCTCGGAAACTTTGAGAAGTCTACTCAGATGGTGAGTGGCGATGCGGCAATCATTAGCGTTACCATCCCAACAGCTTTGCTGCTGAGAAGTTCGCTGCTAAGCATAAAGGCCGATGCTTTGCGGTTGGAACAGGAGATGGGGGATGACAGTATGTTGCTTGATAGCCAGACCACCCTCATGTCTTTATCCCAGCGTGTTTTGGAGGAGGAGGAGGAAGAGACAGCTGGCCACACTGCGGAGAGTACCCATGCTGCTTGCCTCTCATCTGTTGAGCGTGTATGAGCTGAAGAGGTGGAGTAGGAGGATCCTGAAAGTCATCTTCCTAGTGAGGATAGCAATGTGCTGCATACTGGGACCCTATCACACATGGCTGACTTTATGTTAGGCTACCTTTCCCGTGACCCTCGCGTTAGACGCATTCTGGCCAGAAGGGATTAGTGGATGTACACCCTTCTAGACACACAGTATAAGGACAACCTTTCCACTCTCATTTCTGAAGAGGAAAGGGTACGAGAGTGATGCAAAACCACAGGTCCCTGGTAGAACAAGTAATGCCAAACTTTCCATCTGACAGCGCTAGTGGCAGAAGACGCAGTTCTGAGGGCCAAGTAGCAGTGGAGGCGTGGGGATCAGGCAGCATGCCCAGCGCAGGCAGGGGAACACTCTCCAAGGCCTTTGCCAACAAGACTGTGTCACCACTCCCCAGTCAAGGCTGAGTTGGAGGGAGCACTGTAAAAAGATGGTGAGGGAGTACGTAGCCAATCATACCACCATCCTCCGTGATGTCTCTGCTCCATACAAGTATTGGGTGTCAAATCTGGACACGTGGCACAAACGTGCGCTGTACGCCCTGGAGGTGCTGGCCTGCCCTGCCGCTAACATCTTGTCAAAGAGGGTGTTTAGTGCAGCTGGGGGAATTACCATGGATAAGCGTACCCGCCTGTCAACTGCCAGTGCCGACATGGTTACACTCATAAAGATGAACAAAGGCTGGATTTCCCCAGACTTCTCTTCTCCACAGGTGGAAAGCAACGGAACCTAATGATTCTTTTCGCTGCAGCAGGAGAAAAATGCATCCTCTATCACCACAAAAAAAGGGGGAATTAGCTTCATCAATCACTCTCGGATATTAGCACTCCTCCTACTCCTCCTCCTAAAACAGCATGTCATCATGCTGAACTGACAATTTTTCTGCGGCCAAAAAGACTGTTTAAAAGTTTTTTTTACAACTTTTCAAAGTTTCAAAAGTATATATACTTTAACAGAAACCAATTTTTTTTTCGCAGGGCTGCCTCCAGGCTCTGCTACAAATTAAGCAACAGCGAGCTGTATCTTTAAAAAATGTTAATGGGTTTCACCTGCCCTCGTGGTTGAGCAATTTTTCAGGGGTACACTTGCACTCTTGATACACCAATTTTTCAGGACCTTGCTTATACTGTTATTTAACTAATATTTCAGGCCTTCGTCTACACTCTTGGTAACCAGATTTTTTCAGGTGTTCGCCTATACTCTTGGTACACCAATGTTTCAGGGGTCTGCCTATACACTTGGTACAGAAATGTTACAGGGGTCCGCCTATACTTTTGCTACAAAAATGTTACTGGGGTCCGTCTATACTGTTGCTACAGCAATGTTACTGGGGTCCGCCTATACTCTTGCTACAGAAATGTTACTGGGGTTCGCCCATACTCTTGCTACAGAAATGTTACTGGGGTCCGCCTATACTCTTGCTACAGAAATGTTACTGGGGTCTGCCTATATACTTGCTACAGAAATGTTACTGGGGTCTGCCTATACTCTTGCAACAGAAACGTTACAGGGGTTCGCCTATACTCTTGCTACAGAAATGTTATAGGGGTTCGCCAATACTCTTGCTACAGAAATGTTACTGGGGTTCGCCCATACTCTTGCTACAGAAATATTACTGGGGTCCGCCGATACTCTTGCTACAGAAATGTTATTGGGGTCTGCCTATACTCTTGCTACAGAAATGTTACTGGGGTCTGCCTATATTCTTGCTACAGAAATGTTACTGGGGTCGGCCTATACTCTTGCTACAGAAACGTTACAGGGGTTCACCAATACTCTTGCTACAGAAATGTTACTGGGGTCCGCCTATACTCTTGCTACACAAATGTTATTGGGCTCCTCCTATATTCTTGCTACAGAAATGTTACAGGAGTCCGCCTATACTCTTGCTACTGAAATGTTACAGGGGTCCACCTATACTCTGGCTACATAAATGTTACTGGGATCCGCCTATACTCTTGCTACAGAAATGTTACTGGGGTCCGCCTATATTCTTGCTACAGAAATGTTATTGGGGTCCGCCTATATTCTTGCTACAGAAATGTTACTGGGGTTCGACTATACTCTTCCTACAGAAATGTTACTGAGGTCCGCCTATACTCTTGCTACAGAAATGTTACTGGGGTCCGCCTATCCTCTGGCTACAGAAATGTTACTGGCGTCCGCCTATACTCTTGCTACAGAAATGTTACTGGGGTCTGCCTATACTTTTGCTACAGAAATGTTACTGGGGTCTGCCTATACTTTTGCTACAGAAATGTTACTGGGGTCTGCCTATACTTTTGCTACAGAAATGTTACTGGGGTCTGCCTATATTCTTGCTATAGAAATGTTACTGGGGTCTGCCTATACTCTTCCTACAGAAATGTTACTGGGGGCCGCCTATACTCTTGCTACAGAAATGTTACTGTGGTCCGCCTATATTCTTGCTACAGAAATGTTACTGCGGTCTGCCTATACTCATGCTACAGAAATATTATTGGGGTCCGCCTATATTCTTGCTACAGAAATGTTACTGGGGTTCGCCCATACTCTTGCTACAGAAATGTTACTGGGGTCCGCCTATACTCTGGCTACAGAAATGTTACTGGGGTCTGCCTATATTCTTGCTACAGAAATGTTACTGGGGTCCGCCTATACACTTGCTACTGAAAGGTTTAAGGAGTCCGCCTATCTTCTTGCTACAGAAATGTTACTGGGGTCCGCCTGTACTCTTGCTACAGAAATGTTACTGGGTTCCACCTATATTCTTGCTACAGAAATGTTATTGGGGTCCGCCTATACTCTGGCTACAGAAATGTTACTGGGGTTCGCCCATACTCTTGCTACAGAAATATTACTGGGGTCTGCCTATACTCTTGCTACAGAAATGTTACTGGGGTCTGCCTATATTCTTGCTACAGAAATGTTACTGGGGTCTGCCTATACTCTTGCTACAGAAACGTTACAGGGGTTCGCCAATACTCTTGCTACAGAAATGTTACTGGGGTCCGCCTATACTCTTGCTACAGAAATGTTACTGGGGTCCGCCAATACTCTTGCTACAGAAATGTTACTGGGGTCCGCCTATACTCTTGCTACAGAAATGTTACTGGGGTTTGCCTATACTCTTGCTACAGAAATGTTACTGGGGTCTGCCTATATTCTTGCTACAGAAATGTTACTGGGGTCCGCCTATATACTTGCTACTGAAAGGTTTAAGGAGTCCGCCTATATTCTTGCTACAGAAATGTTACTGGGGGCCGCCTATACTCTTGCTACAGAAATGTTACTGGGGTCCGCCTATATTCTTACTACAGAAATGTTACAGGAGTCCGCCTATACTCTTGCTACAGAAATGTTACTGGGGGCCGCCTATACTCTTGCTACACAAATGTTATTGGGCTCCTCCTATATTCTTGCTACAGAAATGTTACTGGGTCCGCCTATATTCTTGCTACAGAAATGTTACTGCGGTCTGCCTATACTCTTGCTACAGAATTGTTACTGGGGCCCGCCTATACTTTTGCTACAGAAATGTTACTGGGGTCCGCCTATTTTCTTGCTACAGAAATGTTACTGGGGTCTGCCTATACTCTTGCTACAGAAATGTTACTGGGGTCTGCCTATATTCTTGCTACAGAAATGTTACTGGGGTCCGCCTATACACTTGCTACTGAAAGGTTTAAGGAGTCCGCCTATATTCTTGCTACAGAAATGTTACTGGGGTCCGCCTATACTTTTGCTACAGAAATGTTACTGGGGTCCGCCTATATTCTTGCTACAGAATTGTTACTGCGGTCCGCCTATACTCTTGCTACAGAAATGTTATTGGGGTCCGCCTATACTCTGGCTACAGAAATGTTACTGGGGTTCGCCCATACTCTTGCTACAGAAATATTACTGGGGTCCGCCTATACTCTTGCTACAGAAATGTTACTGGGGTTTGCCCATACTCTTGCTACAGAAATGTTACTGGGGTCTGCCTATATTCTTGCTACAGAAATGTTACAGGAGTCCGCCTATACTCTTGCTACAGAAATGTTACTGGGGGCCGCCAATACTCTTGCTACAGAAATGTTACTGGGGTCCGCCTATACTCTTGCTACACAAATGTTATTGGGCTCCTCCTATATTCTTGCTACAGAAATGTTACTGGGGTCCGCCTATATTCTTGCTACAGAAATGTTACTGCGGTCTGCCTATACTCTTGCTACAGAAATTTTACTGGGGTCCGCCTATACTCTTGCTACAGAAATGTTACTGGGGTTTGCCTATACTCTTGCTACAGAAATGTTACTGGGGTCTGCCTATATTCTTGCTACAGAAATGTTACTGGGGTCCGCCTATACACTTGCTACTGAAAGGTTTAAGGAGTCCGCCTATATTCTTGCTACAGAAATGTTACTGGGGGCCGCCTATACTCTTGCTACAGAAATGTTACTGGGGTCCGCCTATATTCTTGCTACAGAAATGTTACTGGGGTCCGCCTATACTTTTGCTACAGAAATGTTACTGGGGTCCGTCTATACTGTTGCTACAGAAATGTTTCTGGGGTCCGCCTATACTCTTGCTACAGAAATGTTATTGGGGTCCGCTTATACTCTTGCTACAGAAATGTTATTGGGGTCCGCCTATACTCTTGGTACAGAAATGTTACCGGGGTTCGCCCATACTCTTGCTACAGAAATGTTACTGGGGTCCGTCTATACTGTTGCTACAGAAATGTTTCTGGGGTCCGCCTATACTCTTGCTACAGAAATGTTATTGGGGTCCGCCTATACTCTTGCTACAGAAATGTTACCGGGGTTCGCCCATACTCTTGCTACAGAAATGTTACTGGGGTCCGCCTATACTCTTGCTACACAAACGTTACAAGGGTTCGCCTATACTCTTGCTACAGAAACGTTACAGGGGTTCGCCTATACTCTTGCTACACAAATGTTATTGGGCTCCTCCTATATTCTTGCTACAGAAATGTTACAGGAGTCCGCCTATACTCTGGCTACATAAATGTTACTGGGGTCCGCCTATACTCTTGCTACAGAAATGTTACTGGGGTCCGCCTATATTCTTGCTACAGAAATGTTACTGCGGTCTGCCTATACTCTTGCTACAGAAATGTTATTGGGGTTCGACCATACTCTTGCTACAGAAATGTTACTGGGGTTTGCCCATACTCTTGCTACAGAAATGTTACTGGGGTCTGCCTATACTTTTGCTACAGAAATGTTACTGGGGTCCGCCTATACACTGGCTACTGAAAGGTTTAAGGAGTCCGCCTATACTCTTGCTACAGAATTGTTACTGCGGTCCGCCTATACTCTTGCTACAGAAATGTTATTGGGGTCCGCCTATACTCTGGCTACAGAAATGTTACTGGGGTTCGCCCATACTCTTGCTACAGAAATATTACTGGGGTCCGCCTATACTCTTGCTACAGAAATGTTACTGGGGTTTGCCCATACTCTTGCTACAGAAATGTTACTGGGGTCTGCCTATATTCTTGCTACAGAAATGTTACAGGAGTCCGCCTATACTCTTGCTACAGAAATGTTACTGGGGGCCGCCAATACTCTTGCTACAGAAATGTTACTGGGGTCCGCCTATACTCTTGCTACACAAATGTTATTGGGCTCCTCCTATATTCTTGCTACAGAAATGTTACTGCGGTCTGCCTATACTCTTGCTACAGAAATTTTACTGGGGTCCGCCTATACTCTTGCTACAGAAATGTTACTGGGGTTTGCCTATACTCTTGCTACAGAAATGTTACTGGGGTCTGCCTATATTCTTGCTACAGAAATGTTACTGGGGTCCGCCTATACACTTGCTACTGAAAGGTTTAAGGAGTCCGCCTATATTCTTGCTACAGAAATGTTACTGGGGGCCGCCTATACTCTTGCTACAGAAATGTTACTGGGGTCCGCCTATATTCTTGCTACAGAAATGTTACTGGGGTCAGCCCATACTCTTGCTTCTGAAAGGTTTAAGGAGTCCGCCTATATTCTTGCTACAGAAATGTTACTGGGGTCCGCCTATACTTTTGCTACAGAAATGTTACTGGGGTCCGTCTATACTGTTGCTACAGAAATGTTTCTGGGGTCCGCCTATACTCTTGCTACAGAAATGTTATTGGGGTCCGCTTATACTCTTGCTACAGAAATGTTATTGGGGTCCGCCTATACTCTTGGTACAGAAATGTTACCGGGGTTCGCCCATACTCTTGCTACAGAAATGTTACTGGGGTCCGTCTATACTGTTGCTACAGAAATGTTTCTGGGGTCCGCCTATACTCTTGCTACAGAAATGTTATTGGGGTCCGCCTATACTCTTGCTACAGAAATGTTACCGGGGTTCGCCCATACTCTTGCTACAGAAATGTTACTGGGGTCCGCCTATACTCTTGCTACACAAACGTTACAAGGGTTCGCCTATACTCTTGCTACAGAAACGTTACAGGGGTTCGCCTATACTCTTGCTACACAAATGTTATTGGGCTCCTCCTATATTCTTGCTACAGAAATGTTACAGGAGTCCGCCTATACTCTGGCTACATAAATGTTACTGGGGTCCGCCTATACTCTTGCTACAGAAATGTTACTGGGGTCCGCCTATATTCTTGCTACAGAAATGTTACTGCGGTCTGCCTATACTCTTGCTACAGAAATGTTATTGGGGTTCGACCATACTCTTGCTACAGAAATGTTACTGGGGTTTGCCCATACTCTTGCTACAGAAATGTTACTGGGGTCTGCCTATACTTTTGCTGCAGAAATGTTACTGGGGTCCGCCTATACACTGGCTACTGAAAGGTTTAAGGAGTCCGCCTATATTCTTGCTACAGAAATGTTACAGGAGTCCGCCTATACTCTTGCTACAGAAATGTTACTGGGGGCCGCCTATACTCTTGCTAAAGAAATGTTACTGGGGGCCGCCAATACTCTTGCTACAGAAATGTTACTGGGGTTTGCCCATAGTCTTGCTACAGAAATGTTACTGGGGTCCGCCTATACACTGGCTACTGAAAGGTTTAAGGAGTCCGCCTATACTCTTGCTACAGAAATGTTACTGAGGGCCGCCAATACTCTTGCTACAGAAATGTTACTGGGGTCCGCCTATATTCTTGCTAGAGAAATGTTACAGGAGTCCGCCTATACTCTTGCTACAGAAATGTTACTGGGGGCCGCCTATACTCTTGCTACAGAAATGTTACTGGGGTCCGCCTATACTCTTGCTACAGAAATGTTACTGGGGTCCACCTATATTCTTGCTACAGAAATGTTACTGGGGTCCGCCTATACTCTTGCTACAGAAATGTTACTGGGGCCCGCCTATACTTTTGCTACAGAAATGTTACTGGGGTCCGCCTATACTCTTGCTACAGAAATGTTACTGGGGTCCGCCTATACACTTGCTACTGAAAGGTTTAAGGAGTCCGCCTATACTCTTGCTACAGAAATGTTACTGGGGTCTGCCTATATTCTTGCTACAGAAATGTTACTGGGGTCCGCCTATACACTTGCTACTGAAAGGTTTAAGGAGTCCGCCTATATTCTTGCTACAGAAATGTTACTGGGGTCCGCCTATACTTTTGCTACAGAAATGTTACTGGGGTCCGCCTATATTCTTGCTACAGAATTGTTACTGCGGTCCGCCTATACTCTTGCTACAGAAATGTTATTGGGGTCCGCCTATACTCTGGCTACAGAAATGTTACTGGGGTTCGCCCATACTCTTGCTACAGAAATGTTACTGGGGTCCGCCTATACTCTTGCTACAGAAATGTTACTGGGGTTTGCCCATACTCTTGCTACAGAAATGGTACTGGAGTCCGCCTATATTCTTGCTACAGAAATGTTACAGGAGTCCGCCTATACTCTTGCTACAGAAATGTTACTGGGGGCCGCCTATACTCTTGCTACAGAAATGTTACTGGGGTCCGCCTATACTCTTGCTACACAAATGTTATTGGGCTCCTCCTATATTCTTGCTACAGAAATGTTACTGGGGTCCGCCTATATTCTTGCTACAGAAATTTTACTGCGGTCTGCCTATACTCTTGCTACAGAAATGTTACTGGGGCCCGCCTATACTTTTGCTACAGAAATGTTACTGGGGTCCGCCTATACTCTTGCTACAGAAATGTTACAGGAGTCTGCCTATACTCTTGCTACAGAAATGTTACTGGGGTCTGCCTATATTCTTGCTACAGAAATGTTACTGGGGTCCGCCTATACACTTGCTACTGAAAGGTTTAAGGAGTCCCCCTGTATTCTTGCTACAGAAATGTTACTGGGGTCCGCCTATACTCTTGCTACAGAAATGTTACTGGGGGCCGCCTATACTCTTGCTAAAGAAATGTTACTGGGGGCCGCCAATACTCTTGCTACAGAAATGTTACTGGGGTTTGCCCATAGTCTTGCTACAGAAATGTTACTGGGGTCCGCCTATACACTGGCTACTGAAAGGTTTAAGGAGTCCGCCTATACTCTTGCTACAGAAATGTTACTGAGGGCCGCCAATACTCTTGCTACAGAAATGTTACTGGGGTCCGCCTATATTCTTGCTAGAGAAATGTTACAGGAGTCCGCCTATACTCTTGCTACAGAAATGTTACTGGGGGCCGCCTATACTCTTGCTACAGAAATGTTACTGGGGTCCGCCTATACTCTTGCTACAGAAATGTTACTGGGGTCCACCTATATTCTTGCTACAGAAATGTTACTGGGGTCCGCCTATATTCTTGCTACAGAAATGTTACTGCGGTCTGCCTATACTCTTGCTACAGAAATGTTACTGGGGCCCGCCTATACTTTTGCTACAGAAATGTTACTGGGGTCCGCCTATACTCTTGCTACATAAATGTTACTGGGGTCCGCCTATACACTTGCTACTGAAAGGTTTAAGGAGTCCGCCTATACTCTTGCTACAGAAATGTTACTGGGGTCTGCCTATATTCTTGCTACAGAAATGTTACTGGGGTCCGCCTATACACTTGCTACTGAAAGGTTTAAGGAGTCCGCCTATATTCTTGCTACAGAAATGTTACTGGGGTCCGCCTATACTTTTGCTACAGAAATGTTACTGGGGTCCGCCTATATTCTTGCTACAGAATTGTTACTGCGGTCCGCCTATACTCTTGCTACAGAAATGTTATTGGGGTCCGCCTATACTCTGGCTACAGAAATGTTACTGGGGTTCGCCCATACTCTTGCTACAGAAATGTTACTGGGGTCCGCCTATACTCTTGCTACAGAAATGTTACTGGGGTTTGCCCATACTCTTGCTACAGAAATGGTACTGGAGTCCGCCTATATTCTTGCTACAGAAATGTTACAGGAGTCCACCTATACTCTTGCTACAGAAATGTTACTGGGGGCCGCCTATACTCTTGCTACAGAAATGTTACTGGGGTCCGCCTATACTCTTGCTACACAAATGTTATTGGGCTCCTCCTATATTCTTGCTACAGAAATGTTACTGGGGTCCGCCTATATTCTTGCTACAGAAATTTTACTGCGGTCTGCCTATACTCTTGCTACAGAAATGTTACTGGGGCCCGCCTATACTTTTGCTACAGAAATGTTACTGGGGTCCGCCTATACTCTTGCTACATAAATGTTACTGGGGTCCGCCTATACTCTTGCTACAGAAATGTTTCTGGGGTCCGCCTATATTCTTGCTACAGAAATGTTACTGCGGTCTGCCTATACTCTTGCTACAGAAATGTTATTGGGGTCCGCCTATATTCTTGCTACAGAAATGTTACTGGGGTTCGACCATACTCTTGCTACAGAAATGTTACTGGGGTTTGCCCATACTCTTGCTACAGAAATGTTACTGGGGTCTGCCTATACTGTTGCTACAGAAATGTTACGGGGGTCTGCCTATATTCTTGCTACAGAAATGTTACTGGGGTCCGCCTATACACTGGCTACTGAAAGGTTTAAGGAGTCCGCCTATATTCTTGCTACAGAAATGTTACAGGAGTCCGCCTATACTCTTGCTACAGAAATGTTACTGGGGGCCGCCTATACTCTTGCTACAGAAATGTTACTGGGGGCCGCCAATACTTTTGCTACAGAAATGTTACTGGGGTCCGCCTATACTTTTGCTACAGAAATGTTACTGGGGTCCGCCTATATTCTTGCTACAGAATTGTTACTGCGGTCCGCCTATACTCTGGCTACAGAAATGTTACTGGGGTTCGCCCATACTCTTGCTACAGAAATATTACTGGGGTCCGCCTATACTCTTGCTACAGAAATGTTACTGGGGTTTGCCCATACTCTTGCTACAGAATTGTTACTGCAGTCCGCCTATATTCTTGCTACAGAAATGTTATTGGGGTCCGCCTATACTCTGGCTACAGAAATGTTACTGGGGGCCGCCAATACTCTTGCTACATAAATGTTACTGGGGTCCGCCTATACTCTTGCTACAGAAATGTTTCTGGGGTCCGCCTATATTCTTGCTACAGAAATGTTACTGCGGTCTGCCTATACTCTTGCTACAGAAATGTTATTGGGGTCCGCCTATATTCTTGCTACAGAAATGTTACTGGGGTTCGACCATACTCTTGCTACAGAAATGTTACTGGGGTTTGCCCATACTCTTGCTACAGAAATGTTACTGGGGTCTGCCTATACTTTTGCTACAGAAATGTTACGGGGGTCTGCCTATATTCTTGCTACAGAAATGTTACTGGGGTCCGCCTATACACTGGCTACTGAAAGGTTTAAGGAGTCCGCCTATATTCTTGCTACAGAAATGTTACAGGAGTCCGCCTATACTCTTGCTACAGAAATGTTACTGGGGGCCGCCTATACTCTTGCTACAGAAATGTTACTGGGGGCCGCCAATACTTTTGCTACAGAAATGTTACTGGGGTCCGCCTATACTTTTGCTACAGAAATGTTACTGGGGTCCGCCTATATTCTTGCTACAGAATTGTTACTGCGGTCCGCCTATACTCTTGCTACAGAAATGTTATTGGGGTCCGCCTATACTCTGGCTACAGAAATGTTACTGGGGTTCGCCCATACTCTTGCTACAGAAATATTACTGGGGTCCGCCTATACTCTTGCTACAGAAATGTTACTGGGGTTTGCCCATACTCTTGCTACAGAATTGTTACTGCGGTCCGCCTATATTCTTGCTACAGAAATGTTATTGGGGTCCGCCTATACTCTGGCTACAGAAATGTTACTGGGGGCCGCCAATACTCTTGCTACAGAAATGTTACTGGGGTCCGCCTATACTCTTGCTACACAAATGTTATTGGGCTCCTCCTATATTCTTGCTACAGAAATGTTACTGGGGTCCGCCTATATTCTTGCTACAGAAATGTTACTGCGGTCTGCCTATACTCTTGCTACAGAAATTTTACTGGGGTCCGCCTATACTCTTGCTACAGAAATGTTACTGGGGTTTGCCTATACTCTTGCTACAGAAATGTTACTGGGGTCTGCCTATATTCTTGCTACAGAAATGTTACTGGGGTCCGCCTATATTCTTGCTACAGAAATGTTACTGGGGGCCGCCTATACTCTTGCTACAGAAATGTTACTGGGGTCCGCCTATATTCTTGCTACAGAAATGTTACTGGGGTCAGCCCATACTCTTGCTTCTGAACGGTTTAAGGAGTCCGCCTATACTCTTGCTACAGAAATGTTATTGGGGTCCGCCTATACTCTGGCTACAGAAATGTTACTGGGGTTCGCCCATACTCTTGCTACAGAAATATTACTGGGGTCCGCCTATACTCTTGCTACAGAAATGTTACTGGGGTTTGCCCATGCTCTTGCTACAGAAATGGTACTGGAGTCCGCCTATACTCTTGCTACAGAAATGTTACTGGGGGCCGCCTATACTCTTGCTACAGAAATGTTACTGGGGGCCGCCTATACTCTTGCTACAGAAATGTTACTGGGGTCCGCCTATACTCTTGCTACACAAATGTTATTGGGCTCCTCCTATATTCTTGCTACAGAAATGTTACTGGGGTCCGCCTATATTCTTGCTACAGAAATTTTACTGCGGTCTGCCTATACTCTTGCTACAGAAATGTTACTGGGGCCCGCCTATACTTTTGCTACAGAAATGTTACTGGGGTCCGCCTATACTCTTGCTACAGAAATGTTACAGGAGTCTGCCTATACTCTTGCTACAGAAATGTTACTGGGGTCTGCCTATATTCTTGCTACAGAAATGTTACTGGGGTCCGCCTATACACTTGCTACTGAAAGGTTTAAGGAGTCCCCCTATATTCTTGCTACAGAAATGTTACTGGGGTCCGCCTATATTCTTGCTACAGAAATGTTACTGGGGTCAGCCCATACTCTTGCTTCTGAAAGGTTTAAGGAGTCCGCCTATATTCTTGCTACAGAAATGTTACTGGGGTCCGCCTATACTTTTGCTACAGAAATGTTACTGGGGTCCGTCTATACTGTTGCTACACAAATGTTTCTGGGGTCCGCCTATACTCTTGCTACAGAAATGTTATTGGGGTCCGCTTATACTCTTGCTACAGAAATGTTATTGGGGTCCGCCTATACTCTTGCTACAGAAATGTTACCGGGGTTCGCCCATACTCTTGCTACAGAAATGTTACTGGGGTCCGTCTATACTGTTGCTACAGAAATGTTTCTGGGGTCCGCCTATACTCTTGCTACAGAAATGTTATTGGGGTCCGCCTATACTCTTGCTACAGAAATGTTACCGGGGTTCGCCCATACTCTTGCTACAGAAATGTTACTGGGGTCCGCCTATACTCTTGCTACACAAACGTTACAGGGGTTCGCCTATACTCTTGCTACACAAATGTTATTGGGCTCCTCCTATATTCTTGCTACAGAAATGTTACTGGAGTCCGCCTTTACTCTGGCTACATAAATGTTACTGGGGTCCGCCTATACTCTTGCTACAGAAATGTTTCTGGGGTCCGCCTATACTCTTGCTACAGAAATGTTACTGCGGTCTGCCTATACTCTTGCTACAGAAATGTTATTGGGGTCCGCCTATATTCTTGCTACAGAAATGTTACTGGGGTTCGACCATACTCTTGCTACAGAAATGTTACTGGGGTTTGCCCATACTCTTGCTACAGAAATGTTACTGGGGTCTGCCTATACTGTTGCTACAGAAATGTTACGGGGGTCTGCCTATATTCTTGCTACAGAAATGTTACTGGGGTCCGCCTATACACTGGCTACTGAAAGGTTTAAGGAGTCCGCCTATATTCTTGCTACAGAAATGTTACAGGAGTCCGCCTATACTCTTGCTACAGAAATGTTACTGGGGGCCGCCTATACTCTTGCTACAGAAATGTTACTGGGGGCCGCCAATACTTTTGCTACAGAAATGTTACTGGGGTCCGCCTATACTTTTGCTACAGAAATGTTACTGGGGTCCGCCTATATTCTTGCTACAGAATTGTTACTGCGGTCCGCCTATACTCTGGCTACAGAAATGTTACTGGGGTTCGCCCATACTCTTGCTACAGAAATATTACTGGGGTCCGCCTATACTCTTGCTACAGAAATGTTACTGGGGTTTGCCCATACTCTTGCTACAGAATTGTTACTGCGGTCCGCCTATATTCTTGCTACAGAAATGTTATTGGGGTCCGCCTATACTCTGGCTACAGAAATGTTACTGGGGGCCGCCAATACTCTTGCTACATAAATGTTACTGGGGTCCGCCTATACTCTTGCTACAGAAATGTTTCTGGGGTCCGCCTATATTCTTGCTACAGAAATGTTACTGCGGTCTGCCTATACTCTTGCTACAGAAATGTTATTGGGGTCCGCCTATATTCTTGCTACAGAAATTTTACTGGGGTTCGACCATACTCTTGCTACAGAAATGTTACTGGGGTTTGCCCATACTCTTGCTACAGAAATGTTACTGGGGTCTGCCTATACTTTTGCTACAGAAATGTTACGGGGGTCTGCCTATATTCTTGCTACAGAAATGTTACTGGGGTCCGCCTATACACTGGCTACTGAAAGGTTTAAGGAGTCCGCCTATATTCTTGCTACAGAAATGTTACAGGAGTCCGCCTATACTCTTGCTACAGAAATGTTACTGGGGGCCGCCAATACTTTTGCTACAGAAATGTTACTGGGGTCCGCCTATACTTTTGCTACAGAAATGTTACTGGGGTCCGCCTATATTCTTGCTACAGAATTGTTACTGCGGTCCGCCTATACTCTTGCTACAGAAATGTTATTGGGGTCCGCCTATACTCTGGCTACAGAAATGTTACTGGGGTTCGCCCATACTCTTGCTACAGAAATATTACTGGGGTCCGCCTATACTCTTGCTACAGAAATGTTACTGGGGTTTGCCCATACTCTTGCTACAGAAATGTTACTGCGGTCCGCCTATATTCTTGCTACAGAAATGTTATTGGGGTCCGCCTATACTCTGGCTACAGAAATGTTACTGGGGGCCGCCAATACTCTTGCTACAGAAATGTTACTGGGGTCCGCCTATACTCTTGCTACACAAATGTTATTGGGCTCCTCCTATATTCTTGCTACAGAAATGTTACTGGGGTCCGCCTATATTCTTGCTACAGAAATGTTACTGCGGTCTGCCTATATTCTTGCTACAGAAATTTTACTGGGGTCCGCCTATACTCTTGCTACAGAAATGTTACTGGGGTTTGCCTATACTCTTGCTACAGAAATGTTACTGGGGTCTGCCTATATTCTTGCTACAGAAATGTTACTGGGGTCCGCCTATATTCTTGCTACAGAAATGTTACTGGGGGCCGCCTATACTCTTGCTACAGAAATGTTACTGGGGTCCGCCTATATTCTTGCTACAGAAATGTTACTGGGGTCAGCCCATACTCTTGCTTCTGAAAGGTTTAAGGAGTCCGCCTATATTCTTGCTACAGAAATGTTACTGGGGTCCGCCTATACTTTTGCTACAGAAATGTTACTGGGGTCCGTCTATACTGTTGCTACAGAAATGTTTCTGGGGTCCGCCTGTACTCTTGCTACAGAAATGTTATTGGGGTCCGCTTATACTCTTGCTACAGAAATGTTACCGGGGTTAGCCCATACTCTTGCTACAGAAATGTTACTGGGGTCCGTCTATACTGTTGCTACAGAAATGTTTCTGGGGTCCACCTATACTCTTGCTACAGAAATGTTATTGGGGTCCGCCTATACTCTTGCTACAGAAATGTTACCGGGGTTCGCCCATACTCTTGCTACAGAAATGTTACTGGGGTCCGCCTATACTCTTGCTACACAAACGTTACAAGGGTTCGCCTATACTCTTGCTACAGAAACGTTACAGGGGTTCGCCTATACTCTTGCTACACAAATGTTATTGGGCTCCTCCTATATTCTTGCTACAGAAATGTTACAGGAGTCCGCCTATACTCTGGCTACATAAATGTTACTGGGGTCCGCCTATACTCTTGCAACAGAAATGTTACTGGGGTCCGCCTATATTCTTGCTACAGAAATGTTACTGCGGTCTGCCTATACTCTTGCTACAGAAATGTTATTGGGGTCCGCCTATATTCTTGCTACAGAAATGTTACTGGGGTTCGACCATACTCTTGCTACAGAAATGTTACTGGGGTCTGCCTATACTTTTGCTACAGAAATGTTACTGGGGTCCGCCTATACACTGGCTACTGAAAGGTTTAAGGAGTCCGCCTATATTCTTGCTACAGAAATGTTACAGGAGTCCGCCTATACTCTTGCTACAGAAATGTTACTGGGGGCCGCCTATACTCTTGCTAAAGAAACGTTACTGGGGGCCGCCAATACTCTTGCTACAGAAATGTTACTGGGGTTTGCCCATACTCTTGCTACAGAAATGTTACTGGGGTCCGCCTATACACTGGCTACTGAAAGGTTTAAGGAGTCCGCCTATACTCTTGCTACAGAAATGTTATTGGGGTCCGCCTATACTCTGGCTACAGAAATGTTACTGGGGTTCGCCCATACTCTTGCTACAGAAATATTACTGGGGTCCGCCTATACTCTTGCTACAGAAATGTTACTGGGGTTTGCCCATACTCTTGCTACAGAATTGTTACTGCGGTCCGCCTATATTCTTGCTACAGAAATGTTATTGGGGTCCGCCTATACTCTGGCTAGAGAAATGTTACTGGGGGCCGCCAATACTCTTGCTACAGAAATGTTACTGGGGTCCGCCTATACTCTTGCTACACAAATGTTATTGGGCTCCTCCTATATTCTTGCTACAGAAATTTTACTGGGGTCCGCCTATACTCTTGCTACAGAAATGTTACTGCGGTCTGCCTATACTCTTGCTACAGAAATTTTACTGGGGTCCGCCTATACTCTTGCTACAGAAATGTTACTGGGGTTTGCCTATACTCTTGCTACAGAAATGTTACTGGGGTCTGCCTATATTCTTGCTACAGAAATGTTACTGGGGTCCGCCTATACTCTTGCTACAGAAATGTTACTGGGGTCCGCCTATACTCTTGCTACAGAAATGTTACTGGGGTCCGCCTATATTCTTGCTACAGAAATGTTACTGGGGTCAGCCCATTCTCTTGCTTCTGAAAGGTTTAAGGAGTCCGCCTATATTCTTGTTACAGAAATGTTACTGGGGTCCGCCTATACTTTTGCTACAGAAATGTTACTGGGGTCCGTCTATACTGTTGCTACAGAAATGTTTCTGGGGTCCGCCTATACTCTTGCTACAGAAATGTTATTGGGGTCCGCTTATACTCTTGCTACAGAAATGTTATTGGGGTCCGCCTATACTCTTGCTACAGAAATGTTACCGGGGTTCGCCCATACTCTTGCTACAGAAATGTTACTGGGGTCCGTCTATACTGTTGCTACAGAAATGTTTCTGGGGTCCGCCTATACTCTTGCTACAGAAATGTTATTGGGGTCCGCCTATACTCTTGCTACAGAAATGTTACCGGGGTTCGCCCATACTCTTGCTACAGAAATGTTACTGGGGTCCGCCTATACTCTTGCTACACAAACGTTACAAGGGTTCGCCTATACTCTTGCTACAGAAACGTTACAGGGGTTCGCCTATACTCTTGCTACACAAATGTTATTGGGCTCCTCCTATATTCTTGCTACAGAAATGTTACAGGAGTCCGCCTATACTCTGGCTACATAAATGTTACTGGGGTCCGCCTATACTCTTGCTACAGAAATGTTACTGGGGTCCGCCTATATTCTTGCTACAGAAATGTTACTGCGGTCTGCCTATACTCTTGCTACAGAAATGTTATTGGGGTCCGCCTATATTCTTGCTACAGAAATGTTACTGGGGTTCGACCATACTCTTGCTACAGAAATGTTACTGGGGTCTGCCTATACTTTTGCTACAGAAATGTTACTGGGGTCCGCCTATACACTGGCTACTGAAAGGTTTAAGGAGTCCGCCTATATTCTTGCTACAGAAATGTTACAGGAGTCCGCCTATACTCTTGCTACAGAAATGTTACTGGGGGCCGCCTATACTCTTGCTAAAGAAATGTTACTGGGGGCCGCCAATACTCTTGCTACAGAAATGTTACTGGGGTTTGCCCATACTCTTGCTACAGAAATGTTACTGGGGTCCGCCTATACACTGGCTACTGAAAGGTTTAAGGAGTCCGCCTATACTCTTGCTACAGAAATGTTACTGAGGGCCGCCAATACTCTTGCTACAGAAATGTTACTGGGGTCCGCCTATATTCTTGCTACAGAAATGTTACAGGAGTCCGCCTATACTCTTGCTACAGAAATGTTACTGGGGCCCGCCTATACTTTTGCTACAGAAATGTTACTGGGGTCCGCCTATACTCTTGCTACAGAAATGTTACTGGGGTCTGCCTATACTCTTGCTACAGAAATGTTACTGGGGTCTGCCTATATTCTTGCTACAGAAATGTTACTGGGGTCCGCCTATACACTTGCTACTGAAAGGTTTAAGGAGTCCGCCTATATTCTTGCTACAGAAATGTTACTGGGGTCCGCCTATACTTTTGCTACAGAAATGTTACTGGGGTCCGCCTATATTCTTGCTACAGAATTGTTACTGCGGTCCGCCTATACTCTTGCTACAGAAATGTTATTGGGGTCCGCCTATACTCTGGCTACAGAAATGTTACTGGGGTTCGCCCATACTCTTGCTACAGAAATATTACTGGGGTCCGCCTATACTCTTGCTACTACAGAAATGTTACTGGGGTTTGCCCATACTCTTGCTACAGAAATGGTACTGGAGTCCGCCTATATTCTTGCTACAGAAATGTTACAGGAGTCCGCCTATACTCTTGCTACAGAAATGTTACTGGGGGCCGCCTATACTCTTGCTACAGAAATGTTACTGGGGTCCGCCTATACTCTTGCTACACAAATGTTTTTGGGCTCCTCCTATATTCTTGCTACAGAAATGTTACTGGGGTCCGCCTATATTCTTGCTACAGAAATGTTACTGCGGTCTGCCTATACTCTTGCTACAGAAATGTTACTGGGGCCCGCCTATACTTTTGCTACAGAAATGTTACTGGGGTCCGCCTATACTCTTGCTACAGAAATGTTACTGGGGTCTGCCTATACTCTTGCTACAGAAATGTTACTGGGGTCTGCCTATATTCTTGCTACAGAAATGTTACTGGGGTCCGCCTACACACTTGCTACTGAAAGGTTTAAGGAGTCCCCCTATATTCTTGCTACAGAAATGTTACTGGGGTCCGCCTATACTTTTGCTACAGAAATGTTACTGGGGTCCGCCTATATTCTTGCTACAGAAATGTTACTGCGGTCTGCCTATACTCTTGCTACAGAAATGTTATTGGGGTCCGCCTATACTCTGGCTACAGAAATGTTACTGGGGTTCGCCCATACTCTTGCTACAGAAATATTACTGGGGTCCGCCTATACTCTTGCTACAGAAATGTTACTGGGGTCTGCCTATACTCTTGCTACAGAAATGTTACTGGGGTCTGCCTATATTCTTGCTACAGAAATGTTACTGGGGTCTGCCTATACTCTTGCTACAGAAACGTTACAGGGGTTCGCCAATACTCTTGCTACACAAATGTTATTGGGCTCCTCCTATATTCTTGCTACAGAAATGTTACTGGGGTCCGCCTATATTCTTGCTACAGAAATGTTACTGCGGTCTGCCTATACTCTTGCTACAGAAATGTTACTGGGGTTCGCCCATACTCTTGCTACAGAAATGTTACTGGGGTCCGCCTATACTCTTGCTACAGAAATGTTACTGGGGTTTGCCCATACTCTTGCTACAGAAATGTTACTGGGGTCTGCCTATATTCTTGCTACAGAAATGTTACTGGGGTCCGCCTATACACTTGCTACTGAAAGATTTAAGGAGTTCGCCTATATTCTTGCTACAGAAATGTCACTGGGGGCCGCCTATACTCTTGCTACAGAAATGTTACTGCGGTCCGCCCATACTCTTGCTTCTGAAAGGTTTAGAGAGTCCGCCTATATTCTTGCTACAGAAATGTTACTGGGGTCCGCCTATACACTTGCTACAGAAATGTTACAGGGGTTTGCCTATACTCTTGCTACAGAAATGTTACTGGGGTCTGCCTATACTTCTGCTACAGAAATGTTACTGGGTTCCGCCTATACTGTGGGTGCACAAAGGTTTCCCATTGTGGTGTTCAGCTGCCTGGCACACGGAATTAAGTGTGTGGGGACACATGGATTTCCCATAGCTATTTAACTCACGGCACCTTGGGTCACACAAGGTGGAGGCTGGGTCTGAGCCTGACCCAGGACCCACTCACGTACTTCCCTCACAGAGTATTGCAGGTCCTACCTCGGTCATGGTTTCTCGGCCTTATTATGCCACCTCCTCCTCCTGCTTGGAGTCATGGGATCAGCACTGGGCAACATGTATTTTCTCTTGTGTTACCACAGTTATCTGAGACAGTGGTTTGGGCCAAACAAAAGGAGCATTACTGCATTAATGAGATGTTCACGGCTGCACTAGCATCTGAATCCACTTGAGGCCCATGATTACTGAGGGTGTGGGCAGAGGCCAAGGTCCTGGGGGAAGGGAAGAATCAACTCTGCCAGGTATGGCCTGTGGAACTTCTTTTATGGTTCATCCAGTCTTTGGAGCGATGAAAGCAACCATTACTGTTTTAAAGAGACGTTCACCGCTGTACTAGCATCCGAGTCCGCTTTATGCCCACAATTACTGAGGGTGTGAGCACAAAGACTTCCCATCGTGGTGTTTTACCTGTCTGGCACAAATACACTGACTGACTAGGGCAGAAATGTGGGCCGAGGCCCTTGGCGGGGTGAAACTCTGCCATGTTTGGGCACTCTGTTTTCCTCATGTGTAATACCATGTTTGAGTTCCTTGGCCTCGCCTACGCTGTGGGTGCACAAAGACGTCCTAGTGCGCTGTTTTACCTGTATGGCACAAATACACTGACTGACTAAGGTAGAAATGTGGTCCGAGGCCCTTGGCGGGGTGAAACTCTGCCATGTTTGGGCACTCTGTTTCCTCATGTTTAATACTTTCCTTGGGTTTCAGGGGCTCGCCTATGCTGTGGGTGCACAAAGACTTCCCATTGCGTTGTTTTACCTGTCTGGCACAAATACACTGACTGACTAGGGCAGAAATGTGGGCCTAGGCCCTTGGCGGGGTGAAACTCTGCCAAGTTTGGGCACTCTGTTTTCCTTATGTGTAATACCATGTTTGAGTTCCTTGGCCTCGCCGATGCTGTGGGTGCACAAAGACTTCCCATGGCGGTGTTTTACCTGTCTGTCACAAATACACTGACTGACTAGGGCAAAAATGTGGGCCAAGGCCGAGGTCCTAGGTGGGGTGAAACTCTGCCATTTTTGGGCACTCTAATTTCTTCTTGTGTAATACCATCTTTGTGCAGCAACAGTATAGGCAAGCCCAAGGAACTCAAAGACTTCCCATTGCGGTGTTGAGCTATCTGACAGAATGAATGTGGGGACACATGGATTTCCCATTGCTATGTAACTCGCGGCACCTTGGGTCACACAAGGTGGAGGCTGGGACTGAGCCTGACCCTGGGCCCGCTCACGTGCTTCCCACACAGAGTATTGCTGCATTGTGGAGATGTGTAGAAGTGCTGGCACCTGAGTCTCCTTTTGTGGCTCCGGACAATTTTGTGACGGAGGTGGCACGGGATTGTAATGATGATCGTTAGTCAATTTATCATCAATTCTCAACAGCATTGTGGGCTATCACCCACACTTTCAAAGAGGGTCGCTGCCTATCCCTGCCAACCCTCTGCGGTGTGTGCCTCCGGTTCCTCCTCATCCAGTACGCACTTATAAATAGACATGAAGGTGGTGTGGCTATAAAGTAAGCGGGTGGCATGAGGGCAGCTGAACACTGTGCAGGGAAAATTTTGTGTGTTCTGTGGATGCTGGGTCGTGCGGGGGGTTGGACAGCAATGCCAGCATGTAACCCAGAAAAAGAGGCAGCAGTGTCACCCGCAGGCAGTGATTGTCCTTGGTTGCAGGTAGTGTGGTGCTTAGCTAAGATGTGCCTTGCTGATTATGATCTGTCCCAAGTAAATTGTTAGGGGGTTGACCACCAGGCTCTTGCCCCCATTTTGGCTCAATAGTGGGACCTGGGAGCCTCAGATGCACCCATGCATGATGCCCCTGCCGTTCCCTATCCATTTCTGTGGTGTTTCCATGACTTTCTAATGTTTTCTGGTGTTTCACAAGTCATCCCCTATGCGGAGCATCGGTTTCATACAAAAATGCTCGAGTCCCCCATTGACTTCAATGGGGTTCGTTACTAGAAACGAGCTCTCGAGCATTACGAAAGTTTGACTCGGGTACCGAGCACCCAAGCATTTTGGTGCTCGCTCATCTCTAATGTGAGTCTTTATGGGTAGAGATACATGGAGGGAAAATCAATAATAAAATCGGGGTTTTCTATAGGCCACCAAATATAATAGAAGCCACTGAAAATGTATTACTAAGGTAAATAGATGAAGCAGCAAATCACAATGAGGTAATTATTATGGGGACTTCAATTTTCTGAATACAAACTGAGAAGCCAAAACCTGCAGATCTAATAAATGTAACAAGTTTCTGTCAATAACTAAAGATAATTACCTTACCCAACTTGTACAGGACCCAACTAGAGGGATGTCCTTTTTGAACTTTATATTAACCAACAGACCTGACAAAATAACAGGGAAATAGTGACCATAATATAATACATTTCCACTTGTCTTTCTGAGGGGAGTTTTATCGGTTGCTATGAATATACTATACTTTAGGAAGGCCAAATTCATTTAGCTTAGCCTTAACCTTATTGACTGGGGTAACGTTCTCAAAAATAAGAGCACAGACAATAAATGACAACTGTCTAAAAACATCTTTAATACTTACTGTGAGCGGTTCATACCTTACAGCAACAGGAGAAAACCAATGTGGCTTAATAAAGGTGCAAAGAGGGCAATAAACAGCAAAAAGAAAGCATTTAAAATACTAAAACAGGAAGGCACCGAAGAAGCACTGGTCGGAGGGAGAGAGAGAGATCTCTCTCAATCTCTCCCACGCTGCTCCCGCTATCCCCCGCCGCCCCTCTGAGCACGTTTGGACAAGAATGCAGTTACTCGAGAAGAGCGAGGTTCGCTCGAGTAATTGACTTATTCGAGCGTGCCTGCTCATGTCTACTTTTTACTGCTAGCCCAGTCAGGGAGAGACTGGAAAATCAACCACAGTTCAGCTCAGTCCCAACCCAGGCTAAATAGCCTCAGCAATCATCCACAGGTGTGACCAAGCATGTCACACCAAACACCACACCCACTGAGCCAGAAGATGTAGAACATCTCCAAAACCAGCACCAGACTATCAGCAAGGCGGCAATTCCAGAACCGCTGCAACAGTACCTCCCCTTTCAGAAGGGGCCCTAGGACCCTTAGGACTAGCTTGATTCGGATTTAGTCTGAAAATTTTTCACAAGTCGATCCACATGGACATCTGCTGCTGGTACCCATGTCCTCTCCTCAGGACGATAGCCATGCCAATGCACTAAATACTGTAGTACTCTCTAAACCAGACGAGAGTCACTATGTGACTTATCTCAAAATATCCCCATCAACCACAATTTTGGGCTGGCAGAGATGAACCACTTCCTGAGTCAACAAACTTCTTTGACAGAGACTTATGAAACACCGTAGTTATTCTCATCGAACTTGGAATCTCCAAAAAAAAAGACACACGGTTAATTTTTTCAATGATTTTGAAAGTGCTGATAAAACGTGGACCTAACTTACAAGACTGTTGTCTGATTTTTATGTTCTTAGTTGACAACCATACCAAGTCTCCCACCAAGAAATTAGTCCCCTCAGAACGTCTATTATCCGGCACCTGCTTAAAAAAATTTTGACCGTCCTTTGAAGATTCTTCTGAATATCTTCCCACACCGCCTCGATGTTAGAGGAGAACTCATTCTCCTCAAGTACCTCCAACAACCCCTTAGAAAAGGGACCAAAACATGGATGGAATCCATAATTACAAAAGAAAGGTGACGTCCCCATAGATTCCAACGATCTATTGTTTGTTTGTTTTTTTAAACAATAAGTTTTTATTGGTTTTATAAAGAAAGAATCACAGAGCAAAGTTTCACGCTGTGTATATGATATTTTTTTCTCAGGATCATATACATGTAGATCTTGTTTTATACATGAAGATATAACATATCTAGAGACTATCATAAAACAGTTCAATATAGACCGAAAAGGAAAGGTTCAGTGTTATCGTAAAATAGTTTAGTAAGCGTGAGAGGATGAAGGAAGGGAAGGGGAAAAAAAGGGGGGGGGGGGATAGTGGGATAGGGCAGGATAGGGAAGACGTAGAATCTTAAAATATTAACGCAAGGTCCACCGAATTTTCTGGTTTAGCAAGGAAATAGAGTTGTCCAGGGCTTCCACATCATGTCAAATCTCAATATATCGTTGTTTCTAAGGGCTAGACTCTGTTCGTACACGCTATGTTTCGATATTAGATGAGTGAGTTCTAACACAGTCGGCACTGTCTCAGATTTCCATTGTCTAGTTATTTAGGATTTAGCCGTCAGCAGTATATGGCCTGTTAGTTTCTTTAGCGGATGGTAGAGTTTGTCTGTCGTCAGGGACAATAAGGCAAGGTCAGGGGAGAAGGGGAGATTGAGGGCTGTGACCTTATAGATAAGTTTATAAACATCTCTCCAAAAGGGGGCTAGGAGAGGGCATGACCAGAAAATATGGATAAGGGAGCCCTGATTTGTACAGTTTCTCCAACATCTGTCGCTATCAGCCAAGCCTCTTCTAGCCAACACTGATGGGGTGTAGTACCAGCGTGTAAGAAGTTTTAAGTGTGTTTCAATCAGATTAGCACTCTGCGAGGACTGTCCAGCCCATTAAAAAGCCTTAAGCCATTGGTCGGAGGGTATTTTTTTGCCGATGTCTTTGCCCCAATTTATGAGATGACATTTCCCTGGTGGTTTCAGATTACCTGAGAAAATATCATAAAATAGTCGGGTGTGGAGCGTCTAAGAATGAGGTAATTATCTCTGGGACTTTAATATGTTCCAGATGGTAACATTGCAAGAAAGAGGATATTTGAATGTATTTGTAGATATCTAAGTTTGTGAGGTGAAAATTGGCTGTCAGGTCGCGGAAGGAGAGGAGTCCGGTCGGAAAAAAGGTCAGATATATATCTTAGGCCAAGTCTAGTCCAGGGCTTCATGCATAGGTTGGGGATAAAAAATTCTAAAGTTTCAAGGGGTATTTTTAGAGAGAAATGTTTTGTGTATCTGTCGGAGTTACGGGCTAGGTCAATCCAGGCTTCTACAGATGTTCTCATTGGGGGAGAGAGATTCGGCATATTCAAGGATTTCATTGGTAGAGGATGGGAAGCTCCAATAATGGAGGCAATTAGTAAATGTTTTAAAGGCTTTTGGTTGTTGAAATCTAATTCTAATGAGGGCCAACTTATTTTTGAATTGTGTCGCGTCCAAGCTTTTAGGTTGCTGAGGACAGTGGATTTGCGATAGGATTCTACGTTGGGAAGACCCAGACCTCCTTGGTGTCTGTTTAGTGTTAGAGTAGATAGTGCAATTCTTGTTTTTTTGTTCTGCCATATAAAATTGGACAACTGTCTTTGAAAGTTGTTTAGAGAGAGTTTTGGAATAGGTATTGGTAGGGTGCGGAAGTAATGCAAGATTTTTGGTAGGATCATCATTTTATATATTGCGACTCGCCTAGCCATGAGAGGGGACAAGAATAAAAGGTGTCTATGTCTTTTTGAATATCTGCTAGTAGCGGGGGGAAATTTACTGAGATGAGATTTGAGGTAGGAAAGCTTAAATTTATACCTAGGTATGGAATACTCCTAGACTGCCACTGGAAGGGGAATTGTTTTTGTATATCTTTTTTCAAGTCTTCTTGAATTGCTATGCCTAGAATTTGTGATTTAGTGATATTCAATTTGTAGTAGGATATTTCCGAAAATTTTTGCAGTATTTCTTGGATTGTTCTTAAGGATGAAATTGGGTTTGAGAGTGTGAGTAAGATGTCGTCGGCGAATAAGCTGATTTTGTGTTGTCTAGAACTGGCATTTATCCCTTGAATATCTGGGTTGTTTCTTATGTATTCCGCCAAGGGTTCCATGACTAAGGTGAATAGTAGGGGGGAAAGCAGACAACCTTGGCGAGTGCCATTAGTTATGAAGAAGGAAGTAGACAACATACCGTCGGCCAGGATTTTTGCTGATGTGGAAGTGTATAGGGCTCGAATAGCTTTAAATATGTTACCAGAAAATCTGAATTTGTTTAATGTGGCGAAGGCATATTCCCAGTGGAGCCTGTCAAATGCTTTTTCAGCATCTAGGGCTACTAGGACTGAGGGAAAATGTGTGGTTTCGAGTTTGTATAGGAGATTAAGTATTCTTCTAGTGCCGTCTGAAGCTTGTCTCCCTTTTACGAAACCCAACTGGTCTGAATGGACTATGTTGGGAAGGATGTTTAGAAGTCTTTGTGCTAGTGCTTTAGCATAAATTTTTATGTCGCAATGTAGTAAGGATATAGGCCTAAAGTTGGAAGGAGAAGTAGGCTCCTTTCCTGGCTTGGGGATTGTTATTATTGTGGCCTCTAACATTTCAGTAGGGAAGGAATCAACTTCAATTCCTTGATTAAAGGCACAAGTTAGGTGTGGGGTAAGGTGCGCTGGAAAAAGTTTGTAATAGTCGTTGGAGAAGCCGTCAGGGCCGGGGGCTTTGTGGGGTTTTAAAGATTTGATAGTATCCATAATTTCAGTAGTTGTTAAAGGAGTGTTGAGAAAGTTAAGTTGGGATTCTGTGAGAGAAGGGAGGTCCACACCTCTAAGGAAGTGTTCAATATTACCCGAATTATGTTAAGGGGTGGAGGGGTCATCTTTTAAGTTGTATAATTTTTTGTAGTATTGACGAAAGATTTCTATGATATGTGAGGGGTGATATATTTTATTTGTTTGGTTATGGGGGTCAGGTAGATATGGAATTTTTGATTTTAGGATTCTTTTTTTACAAGATTTGCCATCATACGTGAGGGTTTGTTATTTCATATATAATAGGTTGCTTGCGTGGATCTCATTTCTTTATCGTAGTTGTCGATGAGTTGGTTTCTGAGTTTTTGTCTTAGTTTAAAAAGTTCGTTGTGAAGAGAGTCAGAGGGGGTTCTAGAGAGTTGGTCTTCTTTTTTAGAGATTTGTGATAGAAGGTTGTTTATTTGCTGAGCTTTTTCTCTTTTGTGTCAAGCGCTAATTTTGATTAGGACCCCTCTGATGAAGGCTTTATGGGCGTTCCAGGTGGTGATAGGAGACACTTCAGGAGTTGTGTTGTATTTGAAATATTCTTCCATGGCCGTTGATATGGCGGCCTGATTTTTGGGTAGTTTCATAAGAAATACATTGTTTCTCCAGGATCTCGGTTTCGCTTCCGAATCCCCAAAGAGGATAGAGATTGAAACAGGTGCATGGTCTGACCATGTGGCAATCCCCACGTGGGCTGATTTAATGTGGGGGAGGGCTGATCTATTAACTAGAATTAGGTCTATTCTCGAGAAAGATTTGTGTCTTGAAGAATAAAGGGAGAACTCCTTAGATGACGCATTTAGGCATCTGAAGGTATCAAATAGAGACTTGTGTAACCAGGGGAGTAGGGAGGGGGTCGATCTCATCAGGCCTCTTGTAGAATCCAGCAATTTGTCTGGTACAGCGTTAAAATCACCGCACATTATTCGGGTACCTACTTCGCATGTCCTTATTTTTTTATGATTTTGTTTAAGAAGTGTAGTTGGGCGTTTTTTGGGGCATAGATGTTGACAAGTGTGAAAGGCTTGCGCTTAAGAGAGCTTGTTAGAATCAGACGCCTTTGGTGTCAGCTTCTTGATGTGTTATGTCTATTTGTAGGGAATTTTTAAAAGCTATTAAGACTCTGGCTTGCTTTTTAGGGGAGCATGCCTTAAAGATTTTAAAAAGTTTTTTGTGTGTGAGGCAGGCATCGGAGGCAAAGTGGGTCTTCTGAGCACATATGATTTCAGCCTCTGAAGCAAGCGCCTTCCTCCATAAGGATGACCTTTTATATGGAGAATTTAGCCCATTGACGTTTAAGGACAATATCTTGACTGACATTGCGATAAGTTGAGTACAGGTTTAGAGACATGTGGAAGTCTTGGAAGTTTCGTTAGGACGGAATTAAAGGGGTAAACATCAACAAGATGTTAAAAATGCAACACCTACATTACGGATGGGGTAGGTTTTTCTATCAATCATATAGAGATAGATTTTCGGTGACATTGTAATGTAGGGAGGTTCAAAACTTAAACAGAAAAAGCAGCAAAAATAGCAATATTTCTATTTTAAGCTTAAAATGAAAAGAACGTTGAGCACGTTAATCTAACACACTATTCAGGCCTGTTAACTAAGTGGGGGATGGAAAAGTTCGCCTGTTGGGGAGCTGTCCAGAAGACAACTACCTTTAAGGTTGTTGTGTAGGGCTAACGTTCCGCTTGAATTCAGGTTTGGATCCAGTCTTGAGGTTGCTTTCTTGGTTTCCTTGGGGATGGTTGAGAGCTTTGTGGAGCAGGAACTTTCACTCTCCAGGACTTTGGTAGTTGATAGACATCCTCCGGTTTTTGTAGAACATGGGTGGAATCATCTTTGAGAATTAGAATTTTAGTTGGGAAACCCCATCTGTAGAGAATCTTAGCTTGACGCAAGGCTGCGGTGATTGGCAGAAATTTTTTTCTTTAATTCATAATGGCTTGCAATGGATCTACGTAAAGTTGTATATCAGAGTAGGGGGCAGGGACCTGGTTTAATTTGCGAGCCGCTGTCATTAAAGCTTCTTTTGTATGGTAGAAGTGGATTCTAGCTATAGTGTCTCTTGGGGTAGAGTCAGATATGAATTTTGGCCTGGGGAGCCTGTGCGCTCTGTCGATAATTAAATCTTGTGGAGTGGCCTCCGGAAGGAGTGTTGACATAAGTTTTTTTAGGTAGTTGGAGATTTCAGATGTTGTGATAGATTCAGGTATACCACGGAATTTTATATTGTTGCGTCTATTTCTATCTTCTATATCCGCAAGTTTAGTTTTGAGCTGGGTTACTTCTTCTACCAAATCGTAGTGTGTGTCGCTTAGAGCGTTGTGGGATTGCAAAATTTCTCCCATTTTATTTTCAGTATGGGACACTCTATCTCCTATGGATTCAATGGTGTTTTTGAGGGAAGAGTTGAGAGTTTTGAAGCTGGCTTGAAAAGAGTCACTTAAAGCGACTACCATGTCTTTTGAAGCTAGTTGAGAAGACCATGGTAGGGAGGCTATAAAGTTTCTCAGAGATGTTGGATGGTTGTCAGGGGGGCCCTCTTCATCAGTTCTGGGGCGTTGTTTAAGAGGGCTAGCTGAAGGAGAGGGGCCCTGCTTTGCTTTAGCTGGGGTGGTCGCCGCCATTTTGGCATGTGTGTGTGAGCGGGGGTTTTGTCTTTTCCCCCCTGTTTGGCTGTGTGGTGAGGTGCTGGGATGATCACTCACCGAGTCCTGCATCTTTTGATCCGATGGAGAGCTTTCAGCATGCTCCGGATCTGAGCCGGGAGTCTCTTCATCTTTGCTGTCCACTTGTGAGGAGGGAGAGGCCGGGAGACTGCCTGTTCGGGCGAGCGGGGCTTCCGACGGCAGGAAGAAGTCATCTAGGCACTGCGGTTGAGAGAGAGAGGGTCGACGACGGGACATTGCTGCAGCGAGGAGGGACGGAGGATGTCTTCAGCCGCTGGAGGTAAGCGGGGAGGTGCTGTGTACTAGCTATAAGGTGGTTTCGGCACAGAGCTCAGAGATTATGCCGCCATCTTCCAGCTCGTCTAGGCCAGGCCCCTCCAAGGATCTATTGTGAAGTGCAAATTTAGCTAAAGGCAAAAACCTCCTGATTCTTTGAGACATAGCATCGCAAGTATTGTTCCAGACTCTAGTTACATTTCTCAGTTTGTCCATTATTCTCTGGATGATAGGATGCAGAAAACGAGAGATTAATACCCAACAGAGAGCAAACAAAACACCAGAATCTGGAAATAAACTGGACCTACGATCGGAGACGATATTTACTGATAAACCGTGCAATCTCACAATATGAGTAATGAACAATCCGGACACGGTTTTAGCATTGGGAAGAGCCACAAAATGAAACATATTGCTAAAACGATCAACCACAACCCAGATAACAGTATTACCATCAGAAAGAGGCCAATCTGTAATGAAGTCCATAAGCAAAGAAATCAACCTCCCGGCACGGGAATTACGAGGCAATTTAGTCCTGGCACAAACCTCACAGGACAAGACAAAGCTGAATACATCTCGTCGCAAAGACTGCCATCAAAAATTCTTGTGAGTAACTAATGGGTATTATTTATGTCCAGATGACCAGTCAACAAGGAACTATGTACTCCAGACAGCACTTGCAGCCTCAAATAAACTGGAACAAACAGCTTTCCCACAGAAAGACTTGCCGTAGCTAAAGCCTGTGCTTTACGGAACTGTTTCTCCAAATCTAGTGAAACCGCGGACACCACAGCCCCCTCTGAAAGAATGGGTGCGGGAGGTTCGTCCGAGATCACCGGAACAAAACTCCAGGAAAGAGCATCGGCCTTAACATTTCTACTGCCAGGACGGTATGTAACCAGAAACTCGAAACGCAAAAAAAATAGTGACCACCGTACCTGTCTCGGGTTAAGTCTCTTGGCTGACTCTAGGTAAATCAGGTTCTTGTGATCCATAAAAACTGTCACCTTATGCGGAGCTTCTCCTAGGAGGTGCAGCCGCGCCTCAAATGCCCACTTAATCGCCAACAGCTCTCTGTCACCAATGTCATAAACTTGCTCCACAGTAGAAAATTTACGTGAAAAAAAAGCACAAGGGTGAAGCTCCTGCAATGTACTTGTTCCATGGGATAGCACCATCCCAACCACAACTTCTGAAGCATCAGCCTCCACCACAAACGGTCTGGATGTGTCTGGTTGCACCATAACCGGAACTGTTGCAAAACACCTCTCCAAGGCATGAAAAGATTGTAATGCCCTAGGTGACCATTTAAAAGGGAAACAACCCTTCCTTGTCATATCCGTCAACGGTTTGACCACCCCCGAAAATCCTTTGATAAACTTCCGATAATAATTTGTGAACCCAGAAATCTCTGAAGCACCTTCACATTCTCTGGTAACACCCGGTCCCGCACCGCCCGAACCTTCTTCAGATCCATCTTGAAACCTTTAGGGCTAATAATGTGTCATAGAAAGATGGTCTCCCGTATGAAAAAAACATTTTTCCTTTTTCACAAACAAAATATTATCGCGCAAAGCTTGGAGGACCCGACGAACATGAGAAACGTGTGAATCAAAATCTTATGAAAAGATAGGAATATCATCAAGATATACTAGAACGAAGTAGCCACTAAACTCATAGAGGACCTCATTAACCCCTTAATGAAGCAAACCATTTTTTTCCCCCATTTTTGCTTTTTCTTCCCCCCTTTTAAAAAATCGTAACTCCTTTATTTATCCATCAACATAGCTGTATGAGGGCTTGCTTTTTGCAGGACGAGTTGTATTTTTCAGTGGTGCTATTTAATGCACCATATAATGTACTCAAAAACTTTTAAAAAATTCTAAGTGGAGTAAAATGAAGAAAACTACCTTCCTCCATCTTTCAGTGCATCTTGTTTCTACAGCGCACAAACTGCAACAAAAATGACCTGATAACTTTATTCTATGGGTCCGTATGATTACTGCGATACCAAACTTGTAGAGGTATTTTTTTTGCTGTACTACTTTTACATTCAATTTTTAAAAATTATTTTCTACCGCCATCTTCTACGCGCAATAAGTTTGTTATTTTTCAATTGACGTAGTTGTGCAAGGGCTCATTTTTTGCGGGATGTCCTGTAGTTTCTGATAGTACCATTTTGAAATACATATGACTTTTTTATCGCTTTTTATTGCATTTCTTCTGGGAGACAGGGTGACTGAAAAAGTGCATATCTGGCGGGTTTTTTTGTGTGTTTTTTTTGGACGATGCTCACTGTGCAGGGCAAATAATGCACTACTTTGATAGATCGGACTTTTATGGACGCGGTGATACCAAATATGTATTTTTGTTTTATGGTTTAGATTTTTTTTTATTATAGATATGGCAAAAGGGGGGTGATTTAAACTTTTATTATTATTAATTTTTTTTTACAATTATTAAATTAATTTTATTTTTACTTTTTTTTTTTCCGCCCTCCTGGAGGACCGCAACTAGTGATGCTTTGATCGCTCCTGTAGTATGATGTAATTCCATAGCATACTCAATTTGATAGGCAGCCTATCACACCACGGGGACGGCTTGATAGGCAGTCTGCTAAGGCAGCCCTGAGGCCTTTTAGAAGGACCCCAGCTGCCGTGACACCTGCACCTTTCCCTGCGATCTCACAAACGTCGAGGTGACCAAGCTTTCAGATGGGTCCTAATGCTAATACCAGGTGGTCATTTGGACGTTGGTAGATGGGCCAATGTAATTTGACCAAATTATATAAAAAGAACCGTGCATTATTTACTGTGGTTAGAGTATTGATTATAGGTATGTATACCTCTGATAGTAAATATATTATGAGTGCGATTGCTGTTATTTGGTTTCTGCTTCTATTGTATGTTGCAGCCACGGTTTAACATTTACCTATAGATTTCTATTGGGGAGTGCTGACCTATTTCATCCTTTTTTCTACAAATATTGTGAAGTTGTGGCTGCCTCCACCTGGCCGTGCCGCCCGTTTATCTTCTGTCCCTCCTATTGAACCATATAAATACTATCCTAACTTCTACCTGATAGAAAATGTATTATGAGTGCTGTTGCTGTTTTTTGGTTTCAGCCCTCTGTAACTGGTCACCAGAAGACACAGGGGGTAACCTGAAACACAGCCTCTAAAGCAGTGGTCCCCAACATTTTTGGCACCAGGGAGCGACTTCAAGCAAGACCATTTTTACAAGGCCCAGCAGAGTGGGGCGGGGCTTTGGTTATATGGGGCGGGGTTATGAAGGGGGTTGGCGTTTAGTGCATACTTATTTAATTATGACATTTAGAATGTCCTGGTAGTACACACATAGGGAAGTGGGCAGTATATAATCTATCTCCCCCCCCCCCCAGCACACACATAGGGCAGCATATAATTTACCTCCCCCCCCAGCACACACATAGGGCAGTAATAAGCAGCCCCCCCCAGTAATAAGCAGCCCGCCCACCCCCAGTAATAGGCAGCCCCCTCCCCCAGTAATAGGCAGCCCCCTCCCCCAGTAATAGGCAGCCCCCTCCCCCAGTAATAGGCAGCCCCTCCCACCAGTAATAGGCAGCCCCCACCCCCCAGTAATAGGCAGCCCCCACCCGTCAGTAATAAGCAGCCCCCCCCCCCGGAATAAGCAGCCTCCCCTCAGTAATAACCAGCCCCCTCCACAGTAATAACCAGCCCCCCTCCCAGTAATAAGCAGCCTCCCCCCAGTAATAACCAGCCCCCACCCCCGTAATAACCAGCCCCTCCACCAGTAATAAGCAGCCCCCCCAGTAATAACCAGCCCCCTCCACAGTAATAACCAGCCCCCCCAGTAATAAGCAGCTCCCCAACCCATATACTTACCTCCTCCCTGCTGTCAACGTCGCTCCCTCTATGCTTGCCCTGAGCCCAGCGCGCACTGTAGTCAGTGTGTAGCCCAGCACGCTTCCTCCCCTAGTCCTCTTCTGAGGAACTAATGAGCAGGGGACACGGGGAGGAGGATCATGGCTGCACACTGACTTCAGTGTGCGCCGGGATCAGTGGCAACAGCGCGATTACCAGCGGGAGCCACGGCACCCCGGCTGGTAATCGCTTTAGTGGTGAGCGGTGTCGGCACGCCGCGGGCAACATAACACGAGGCAGCGGCCCGGATTCGGCCCATGGGCCTTGTGTTTGACACATGTGAAATAGCAGGTTAGTGTGAGAGCGCAGAGCGCTGCTGAAGGGGCCACGGAATTGTTCTTTTTAGAACAAAAGTTCCAGGCGGTGCCGCGAACCGGCAGTAAACACCTAGCGGCCCGGCCCCGGTCCGCGGTCCGGTGGTTGGGGACCCCTGCTCTAAAGCACACAAACTTCTGTCAGTTTCCAGAGAAACGATCCGCTAGCTCAAGTTTAGGTTCCTTATCTGAAGCCCCCAGGGTTGGTTGCTGCTGCTTACCACAGCAACCTCAAGTGCCAGTACCCTCAGCTGGTTTGACAAGGTGTCAATGGAATTCATAACAGATAAATTAAAGTATCCCACTGAGTAAGTATGGCGGTTGGTTATGTCATGTGCAACCTGGACATGCTGGATCTGTCACTCGCAGATCTCCCACAAATGCAAATAAATGAAGACAAAACAAGAATGGAACCAAAATATGGAAAACCCTGTCCCTATACAACCAAACACTGGGAAGGGCCCTGCCTGAAAGCAGTGCGATCACCCCAATAAGGATGGCCCAAACCACGTTCCTCGGCTCCTATTTGACTCTAAGTGGGGAAAAGGAACAAAACCAGAAAACCAAAATCGCAATGCAAACAAATGCAGTACTTAGCTTGAGCTACAGAAAGTAACTGAACGGTTCAGTAGAAAGCTTCTTACTGCTAGCCCAGTCAGGAAGAGACTGAAAAATCAACCGCAGTTCAGCTCAGTCCCAACTAGGCTAAGTAGCCCCAGAAATTATCCATCCACAGGTGCGACTAAGCACATCACACCAAATACCACACCCACTGAGCCAGAAGTTGTAGAACAACTCCAAAACCAACACCAGAATATTAGCAAGGAGGCAATCCCAGAACCGCCACAACAGTAGGAAAAATTGTAGATGACAATGAGGAGAAAGCAAATCTATTAAATAGGTTTTTTTTCTCTACAATTTACTCTGTGAATGCACTAATGTCAGATGAAATGCAGAGTAATAAAGTAAACTCTCCACTAAATGTCACCAGTCTATCTCAGGAAGAAAGTGCAGACCTGCCTTAAAGGAGATGTCTCGAGGAAGCAGTTAAATTTTTTTTTTGCCCAGTCCCCCCCATTAAGTACACATTACTAAGCCCCCCTGTAAATGACATTTCTAGCTGGTTTGTACTTACCGTTCCAGCGTTTCAGCAACTTATAAAAGTTTTCTCAAGATGGCCGCCGGCTCTTTCCCCGTCGCTCGCTGCAGCCCGACGTGCGCGCTCCCGAGACGCCGCCAGCTGTGTCTCCATGGCAACCGGACGCATCGCAGCCGCCGACCAGACGCCCCGCAGCCGCCGACCAGACGCCCACCGCCAGGCAGCAGGTAACCGGCGCTAGCCCCCGTCTCCCCAGCGCTAGACCCTCAGCCCAGGTGAAGGCCCCGGAGCCCAGCGCTAGTTCCCCCGGCCTGGCGGCAGCCCCCCCCCGGCCTAGCGGCAGCCCCCCCCGGCCTAGCGACAGCCCCCCCCGGCCTAGCGACAGCCCCCCCGGCCTAGCGACAGCCCCCCCGGCCTAGCGCTAGTTCCCCCATCACAGCGGCAGCCCCCCCGGCCTAGCGACAGCCCCCCCATCGCAGCGGCAGCCCCCCCCCCGGCCTAGCGACAGCCCCCCCATCGCAGCGACAGCCCCCCCGGCCTAGCGCTAGTTCCCCCATCACAGCGGCAGCCCCCCCCCGGCGCAGCGACAGCCCCCCCCCCGGCGCAGCGCTAGTTCCCCCGGCGCAGCGCTAGTTCCCCCCCGACCCATCACTTACCTGGGACGCTTCTCGGGGCTGCTGGGCTGGGCTGGGCTGGGCTGGGCTTCTCCGCTGGGCAGCTCCAGTTTCTGCACCTTCCTCTAACAGAGGAAGGTGCAGAATGGCCGCTGCAGCGCGCTCCCGAGCAGTGACAGCTCGTCTGCGCATGCGCAGAAGAGCTGTAGCGGGGAGCACACTGAAGCGGCTCGTTCTGAATAGAGAAGACCGGACTGCGCAAGCGCGTCTAAAAAAGCAAGCTGCCAGCGAATTTAGACGGAACCATGGAGACGAGGACGCTAGCAACGGAGCAGGTAAGTGGAATAACTTCTGTATGGCTCATATTTAATGCACAATGTACATTACAAAGTGCATTAATATGGCCATACGGAAGTGTATAACCCCACTTGGTTTCGCGAGACCACCCCTTTAAAAAGATTAAAACAAATCACTGGGTCCTGGTGGCAAATATTCCTGAGTTCAAAGGAAATCAGGTAATTTAATAGATATAAAAAACAATGGTCTGTCTCAAGACTCTATAGTGACAGGGTCCGTTCCACGGGATTGGCACATTGACAATGTGGTGTCAATATTCAAAAAGAGATCAACAAGTCAACCCAGAAACTACAGTCTTCCTTCTATTGTGGGTAGAATGTTTGAAGGATTTTGCAGTTTGATGGTTCGCTCAGGCAGTCAGTTTAAACACAAAGATAAATTGTTTTGCTTTTTTTAACAGTATCATTCAGTTGTTCAGTTTTCTGTAGCGAGTGAGTGAGAGTGACTGAACAATCAGTGTTTAAACAGAAGGATCAGCAAATGAGCCAACAATGATTTTTATGCCTGCATAAAATGAATGATGAACGAGAAGATAACAAATTATCGTTCAGCATTCAATCGCTGTTACACCGCTCGTCTCAAAAGATTCAGGTGCCGGCGGTGGAGAGTGGAGAGGAACAGGGGGGAGATGTCTCTCTCTCTTTCTCGCTCCCCCCTCCCACAACTCACCGCTCACCCATGCCGGCACCAGAATCTTTTGAGACGAGCGGGCAGGTACTCGCAAAAGGCAATACTCGCTCAAGCATTTGCCCTTAGTGAGTACGCTCGCTCATCTCTAGTCAAGATCCAAGCCTCATTGTCCACCAAAAACAGTGGAATAGTAAAATTACGGGACGTCCAAACTGTTACCATCTTAAGTAAAGGAAATGGTTGGTAACTTGAAGGTGAGACGTGCGGCTGGTATTCAGAGTTACCAGTGGGGGCACAGTATAATAATTCAAATGTGAGCGATCCAGCGATTTTCCTTTTTTTTTTTGAACGATAACACTGCAACAAATTTTAAAAGATTTTTCGTAACAGAAAATAATTGACGTTTCTGTAAAATTCAAACCTGCTGATTCCACTGGTAAAACTGGATAATAGCAGCACATTTCATTTTCAAGTTATTTAACCCCTTAGTGACCAAACATTTTTTTCATTTAAAAAAATCGTAACTCTTTCATTTATCCATCGACGTCGCTGTCTGCAGGTTGTTTTTTGCGGGACGAGTTGGATTTTTTAATGTTGCTATTTAATGTACCATATAGTGTACTGAAAAACTTTTAAAAAGTTCTAAATAGAGTAAAATAATTTTTTAAAAAACATTCCACCATCTTTCAGTTTGTCTTGTTTCTACGATACCAAACTTATGTAGTTTGTTTTTGCTGTACCACTTTTATTTTTCTTTAAAGACATTTATTTATTTTTTTTAATTATTTTCTGCTGCCATCTTCGGCGCGCAATAACTTTTTAATTTTTCCGTTCACATAGTTGTGCCAGGGCTCATTTCTTGCAGAACGTCCTGTAGTTTGTGTTAGTACCCTTTTGGAATATATATGACATTTTGATCACTTTTTATAGTATTTTTTCTTGGAAACAGAATAACCAAAAAAGCACATTTCTGTCATTCCTAATTTTTTTTCGGACGACGTTTACCATGCGGGGTAAATAATGCATTACTTTGATAGATCAGACTTTTACAGACGCAGTGATACCAAATATGTATTTTTGTTTTAGGATTTTGATTCTTCTATTTAGTCTATCCAGTGACTTGTAAAAAACAGTTAATTAATTGCAACTTACTGGTGGATGATCCGCAGTGTTTCCGCAACGTGGAGACATACCCTATATGTTACATAAACCTACCCTTATAGTGTTCAGTCAGCACGCGGTGTGTAATAGAGGCAGCACTCAGCCATACGTTGAATTCAGCCATTCATTGAATTCAATGAATGGCTGAGTGCTGCCTCTGATTGGCTGAGTGCAGGGACCAATCACAGGCAGCACTCAGCTGTCATTCAATGGCTGAGCGCTGCCTCTGATTGGTCACACTGCTCAGCGAATCAGAAGCAGCCCTTTCAGCAGGCAGGGATTTAAAATCCCAGCCTGCTGAAGACACTTCAGAGCAGTTTAGGAGGATAAACAGCTGGACGTGCCTGAGCCCCGGCAGCAATAGAGATGTGAGTATATATATATTTTTTTTTTACACATTCTATGGATGATTTTTCAGGGTGGGGCTTATATTTTAAGCCCTTCCCCAAAACTCACTGCAGAGGTTGCCGGCAGCCCATTGCTTTCAATGGGACTGCAGAAGCGCCGGCCACATTGAAAGCAGTGGGAAAACATCGCGCTCCTGTGCCACAGCTGTGGCAAGGGAATTCTCCATGCCTGCGGAGAGTTCCCTTGTCACTGGAGACTGTGACAATGCTGTCACAGTGTTCAGTGATGAGGGTGTAGTGGCCTAGAACACCATCCTGGCCCCTCCATAAATATCATACATGTTTGTCTTATGTAGATGCACTGTGCAAAGATTGCCCTGTCATATCCAGTGTGTATATTGCACAGCTGCAGCACTTAAGAGGTTAACTTCAATAAAATCATTGCCTACATGGGTACTATTGTACCTTGTCGACACCAGAAGTGGTGAGCGGTGACAAGTCTAAAGCTGTTTGACAGCCTCGTCATGCCCCCAGTCCCTGATTAGCTGTACGGCTGGCTCCCTCAGGTCCTGCTACTCAGCACTTGGGGCTCCCTTGGCTGCGCGGCTCCATCACTCCCGTCCTCAGCCTGCCACTCACCACTCCGGTCTCCCCACAGTGACAGCGCTGGAGCCACTATTCCAGAAAGGACACAGGGGCAGTGTGAGTGACAGCAGCCGTCAACAGTTAATCGCTACAGCAGAGAAGGCTCTGTGACAGGAGGGGGTGAGTGAGAGGAGCAGAGAGCGGTTAGGGCTGCTCTGGAATTTAATTGGCTAGCGGGGAGAGTGAGAGGGGCTGGCGGGGGGGGGGGGTGAGTTGGGAGGGGAGACAGCTGCCTAGCGGGGATAGTGAGGGGACCAAGGGGGGTTGAGTCTGGAGGGGAGATGGCTGCCAATATGCTAGGAGTGTGGGAATTAGATACACCCTTCCCTACATCTCAACCACACTTGTGGAGGAGACATAATACAATAGTACCGCCTGTATGTAGATGTATCGGTCTGGCATGTCAGGTGGTGTAAGTGAAGGTATAAATAGGAGTGCTTGAGAGTGGGAAAAGCTTCTGTCTTCAATCTGTGGTCTGAGTGCCATCTTGCCTGTCACAAGAGAGAGTGCTAACACAGAGCCACATGAAAGCAACTTCAGTTTCCTTGTGGTGAAAATGGAGGAGAAGGAGAGATATTCCGGAGGGACTGAAATCTGGATGTGAGTGGAGTGAGTCCCAAAACTGTAAGAGAGAGCATTCCTAAGGAATTCTGTAGAGAGAGACCCGTCCAGAGTTAGGATCACCACGTTGAAGTATGCTACCAGTCACACCCACATGTCTCCAGTGTGGGGTATTAATGCTAATCTTTTAAGTAAATAATTGCTGCCAGAGAGCGTGTGGAGTGACCCCCTACCTCCTTCCTCCTCTAGAGTGCTCCAAGTCCAGGAACGGTACCTGACAGATAACGTGGACTGTAGGACCGGTGTCATCCTGTGTACCCTCCCTGATCTCTGAGCTCTAGCCTGCTAACACTAGAAGAGAACTGTACTTGCATTTCTGTAAATAATTGTTTACCAAAGTTTTCTGCAAGTAAAGTTATACCGGGCCCCAATCTTTCCTGGGGACCCGTGGTAATATACACAAGTGTCTGTGTTTTTTCTCCGCCGTGTAGCATACCGGTGTGTGGGAACCGTGGCGTCACCCATGACAACGACTACCCCCCCAAAATCCTGTTTATTGTCATTCCCTACCCTAGGGGTGTCGAAGGTGGCCTGCAATCCAGCTCTGGCCTTGACTGCATGTCATCCCTCAGGAGCCAGAGCCTGGTAAGTGCCGCTATGACAAGCCAACACTTTTCCCTCCCAGCTCTATATGATAGTCAAGTGTCCAGGGTCATCCCTCTGGGGTGTTGCAAGGGGACCCCCAACGGAGATTAAGAAATCCTCGGCCACAGCTGTTGCACAGGATCGCAATCTTCTCTGTATGTTCTCAATGGGGTCGGCGCTGTATGTTCTGAATGGGGGCTGAGTGAAACCCCTGGATGTGACAGCATCCAGGGGTTTCACACCCCAAAAATCCTGAATGCCGTTGTTAGTTGTGTTTTGCAATTCGCTGCCCTATTTTTGCCGATGCAAATTTTCGTGCGCAGGTAAAAAATAGACATGTGACAACTGCCGTTGAAAAGCAAGAATAGATGCGAATCGCAAACGCAAAAAACATGCGCAGCAAAAAATACCTGTCTGACTGAGCTCTTATTAAGCAAGGTTAATGGCAAGCCGACTGGATTAATTGTAGAGACAGATTTCCAAAACATTCAATGCAATAGCAATTGGATTACAATTAGAGTTGAGCGAACATACTCTGCCGATCTTGATGCTCGTTCGAGTATTAGTGTACTCGATGGTGCTCGTTACTAGAACGAGCATCAAATTTTGTTCGACCACGCCCCAGCTTTTGGCCCCTCCCCGCTGTGACGTGCCTGTTTTGGCCCCTCCCTGCTGCAGCGTGCATCATTGGCAAATTTTTTGTCTGGCAGGAAGGGAGAGAGAGAGAGAGAGAGAACACGAACAGCGCTAAAGTTACTATAAGCCGCCTATCTGCTTATCGGTTACAATATTAAAATTGTGTTGCGCAGTGTAATCGTTTGGTGTAAAAGGGCTCTTAGATGTTCATTTGTAAGCCAGGGTACATTGGGGGCATGTCTTGCAAGGATTTCATCTAGCCAAAAGCAGGAGTGGATCCAAAAGAACATCTGATTCTGTTATGGCTGAAAAAACCCAAGAAGCACATGTATAAATATCTGCTAGTGAAGGAGGCTTGAGGTGACCCCTGCCCTCCGACAGTAAATGTTCTGCCACCAGTCATGCAGATTAGGTTGGGCACTGCGTGTATTTTCTGCATTCATCTTGGGGATACAAGGAATAGAAGGTCATAAAAATCATGGACTGCAGCCAAAGCTTTCTGAGAAATCTGAACTGGAACCCGGCCAGACCTTGTGACATGTTTCTCTGCACGGCTTCGAGAACAGTGTAAACATCAAACGATTCCTTCCATGGCTATTTTACTATATAAATATGTGCCAACATGGTTAAGACACCAATGTCACCTTTCAGCTGGTCTAGTACGTAGAATTCAAACCACTCCTCCCCCTCCTTCTCCAGTCTCTAACCTCTGCCCTCTCACAATGACCCCCTCTATGCCTTTCCTGCTCTGGCATTAACCTGTGACCTCCCTCTCAGTTGGGCCGCCAGGGCACGGAGCTGAAAATAGTGACTGTAGGATTCTGGGAAAGTTTGGGTGGCAATAACATCTGCCGCACTATTAGTGGCCTGGGAACATCTTCACCCTGTGCTCACCTCTATCTGTTTCCTTTATAAGAGATCTCTTGGAGCCAGAGGCGTAGCTAAATGCTCATGGGTCCAGGTGCAAAAGTTTATCTTGGGGTCCCCTAACTTCTCTTAACCCCTTAAAACTGAGGCGTAACTTGAGCTCCTGGGCCCCAATGCAAAACCTGTAACAGGGCCCCAAACTATAATGCTTTATCCACTAGGCTCCCTATATGGAGAAGAGAGGCCGGCCTTATGGACCCCCTAAGGCTCCTGGGCCTGGGTGGAACCACATATACCTCTATAGTTATGCCAGTGCTTGGAGCCCTTTCCTTCTTAGGTAATTTATAGCGTGCCACCTTTGCCAGCTGCTCTAGCCTTAGGAATGCCATTACTCTCAATTTTGAAACAAATTTTTAAAGCGAAGTTTCGGGCCTAGAGAAACAAGGATGGCCAAACCGCTTCTCTAATTACCTGATGCATACTCTGCTTTAATATACATTGGTAGTCTAAGGCCCCTTTCACAAGGGACAACCTGTCGAGCACAGATGCCCAACAGGATGTTGGAGGCGAATTGGAGCTGGGAATCACAGTAAGCAGACAGACTTCATAAGTGATACTGCCTTTTTACATGGGACTACCCAAACAGGAAGCAAACCAAAGGCCCATTTAGAGCCTCAAAAGCGATCGTATGAGCGATAATTGTTGCGTCTAAACGCACGGCCATTGTGCACTTTTCGTGCACTGCTAGTTGATCATTAAATTCAAGCCAGCCTAAAAATCGTCATGTGGTCTTATCAGGAGTTCTTCGCGGGTAGTGCTGATAGTATTGCTTCAGCTATTTAACCCATTGGAGAACAAAGGAGCTGAATGCAGATAAGAGCCCTCTGGCTATTAACTGCATTCAACTAAAGGCTTCATTTGCACACTAAATAGCTATTAAGTATCTAAGTAGCTACTTAATAGTTTATGCAAAATGATGGCTCGAAGCTGTCACTCAAACTGTTGTTTAAGCCGTGTAAATGGGGCTTATTCTTGTTCGTCATTCAGTTGGGGCATGCATTTACACTGAAGGGCCCTAAGACACTGCGTGTGGGCAGCACAAAGCAGTTGTAGTGTCTTAGACCAATGATTCATACTAGTGCATAGTGTGTATTCAGGTAGTCAAAAAATCTGGTGCAACCATTTTTGTTTCGCCAGGTCCAGAGGGTCGCTTTAAGTTACATGCAAATTCCAATAAATGTAATGTAAATAAAGCATGCTGGAATTTTTTCTCCCCTTGAGGGCTTATTCAGACGACCGTATATCAGCCGGGTATTCATGCCGGCCGATATAAGGTGTCCCTCTCTGCAGGGGGAGGAGGCTGGAAGAGCCGGGAGCAGTGCACTGAGTTCCCGCCCCCTCTCCGCCCCCTCTTTGCCCCTCGGCACTATTTGCAATGAGAGGGGACGGGGTGGGGCTAAGTTCCGCTACTTAGCCCGCCCCTGTCTCGCCCTCTCCCATTGCAAATAGTGCCGAGGGGCAGAGAGGGGGTGGAGTGGAGGCGGATAGAGAACGGGAGCTCAGCACACTGCTTCCGACTCTTCCAGCCTCCTCCCTCTGCAGAGAGGGGCACCGTATATCGGCCAGGCGTGAAAACCCGTCCGATATACAGTTGTCTGAATAAGCCCTAAGGAATACTCAATTAATTTCCACGACTGTGATGGGAAAAGTGCAAGACTTGCCCATGTGAATACACCCATTACATTTGTGCAAATTTTGCGCGTCGTGCAACGCACAAAACTCAGATGATTTCCCCACCCGTGTGAATGCACCTTCAGTGCTACGCTGAATAGATGGTCGTATGGACGCTGCACCTGAGGACTGCACTGGTTGTGAATGAATCTAAAGGATAAGTGGGGACGGGTGCAGACAACATGCAGGTCCTGGGGAGCAGCAATCAGCTATTGAAACCAAAAAAAATAAACGAGGGAAGTCAGCTAAGCTACCTGGATAAATGAAGGCTTCTTTCACATCTGTTGGGGCTCATTCACACGGGGTGTATACGTATCTCACAGCGTTGTACCGGCGATTGGCACTGCGCATGCCTGGGAATCTGACGCCACGAACATGCACAGTGTGACTTTTTTTTTTTTTTAATTCCCTACTGTTTGCAGAGCGGGGCTGCGTATTAAATGCTGTCCATTCACAAATGAAATACGGAGAAATAGAGCATGCTCCTATTTATTTCTCCTGCGTTTTATACTGATGTCCCCTCGCAGCTCCAATGTAAGTATGAATGAAAGTCCATAGACTTTCATTGCCACCATTCAATGCGTGTTATGGACGGTAAATATGCGTGGGCAATTCACGGTGACGCTACATCTGTATGAATGAGCCCGCAGGGTCAGTTCACGGTTTCCGTCTCTCTTTTTATAGAAGGTAAAATGAAATGAAACAGAAGAGAATTGATCTGTTTACTTCCCTTTTGATTTCAATGGACTTTTAAAGGTTTCGGTTTGCTTCCATTCCGTTAGATTTACATTTTTTGGATGGGAAATTAGTGCATCTACAGCGTTACTGTTCTGTTTAAAAAAAAACAAAAAAAACGGAAACCTGACGGAATAGAAGCAAACAGAAGCTTTAAAAAATTTTTTTTTCAAACCACATTGACATCAATAGGGAAAAAAAACGTTTTTTTCAGTTTTATTTCAGTCTCTCTCAAAAATGAAGCAAAGAGACAGAAATCCTGATCTGACTCTAATGCAGGTGTAAAAGCAGCTTTAACTGCCCTTTATTAGTTGTAACTCTCAATATCCTTAGGGGCTTATTCGGATGACCGTAAATTGGCTGGGTTTTCACGCCTGGTGTCCCTCTCTGCAGGGGGAGGAGGCTGGAAGAGCCAGGAGCTGTGCACTGAGCTCCCGTTCCCTCTCCGCCCCTCACCAATGTTTGCAATGGGAGGGGCGGGGCATGGGCAGAGCTAAGTTCTGGAATTTAGCTCCGCCCCCGTCATATCCCCTCCCTTGCAAATAGTTACGAGAGGCAGAAAGGGGGCAGGAGCTCAGTGCACTGCTCCCGACTCTTCCAGCCTCCTCCCCCTGCAGAGAGGGACACCGTATATCGGCCGGGCATGAAAACCCGGCTTATATACGGTCGTCTGAATAAGCCCTAAGGCCCATTTACATGCAAGGATTATCGCTCAAAATTCGCTCACACAATGACTTTTGAGCAATAATCATTGCGTGTAAATGCTACCATCATTTACTTCTCGGTTGAACGATGAGCATAAAATCCATTGTTTGGCTGGGAAACTGATAGCAGGGACCGTATGCTGTGTTCTCCACAGGGGCAGCTGATTACATTGTATTCAGCTTGCAGCCCCGCGGCATTAGTGCCCATTAGCAGTTTATACAAAACGATTGCTAAAACTGTCAATCTCCCTATCTTTTGAACGAATTCTAAGCAATCATCTTTCCGTGTAAATGGGCCTTTAGCCATGAGATAAATGTACTGCTTCTTTTTTAATTCGTTAATAGTTTTTGTTAATACTACTTTTTGTGATGATACATTCTACATTTTGACAACCTTTTCTATATTGATGTTGTAAGCATCTTAACTCTACATGCAAATGACGTTATGATTAGAGATGAGCGAGCACACTGGTCTGAGCTTGATGCTCGTACGAGTATTAGGGTACTCGAGATGCTCGTTACTCGAGAAGAACATCACGTGGCACTCGAGTCAATTGCATTTCCTTCCACGCATGTTTAGCGGCATTTTCTAGCCAATAAACATGCGGGGAAGGCATTACCACTTCCTGCTGTGACGTGCCAGCCCTATCCCACCCCCCAGCAGTGAGTGGCTGGGCTGATCAGGTGACCGCCGATTACTTAAACTGGTCCCGCCCGCGGCTCGCCTCAGACACATGCTGGCAGAGGTTAGGGAAAGTGCTGCTGCTGATATAGGGACAGTGTTAGATTAGGATTCTGTCGTCAAGAACCCCAACGGTCCTTCTTAGGGCTACATCTGACCGTGTACATTCCTGTTGTGGCTGGCTTGGAGCAGTAGTGCACCATTTTTTTTTTTCATCTCGGGCTATGCAGGCCACTTCAGCTATAGCGTTCTCAGTCTGCAGTGTATTATGCAGAGTTTAGGGAAGGAGCTGCTTATAAAGGGAAAGTGTTGGAGTAGGATCCTGTCTTCAAGAAACCCAACGGTCCTTCTTAGGGCTACATCTGACCGTTTGCATTATACTTGTGGCTGGCTGGGAGTTGTAGTGCATCCATTTTTGTATTACGCATCTAGGCCTGTTCCCAGCCTTTCAGTAATAGCGTTCTCAGCCTGCAGTGCCGTACAAAGAGCTCTCACTGTGAAACTGCACTCCAATATTTCCTAGCCTACAGCGAACGACTTCAGTTATACCGTTCTGTGTCTGCAGTGTATTAGACAACGGTCTCACCGCTAAACGGTACTGTAATATTTCCTGGGCCACTGCAGACTATTTCAGCTCTGCTGCTGTGCAGAGTGTCTCACAATACCCTTTCCTTGGAGGCGTTAAGATCGCCGCAGTTACCAGCACTATCCACTGGCTTTAGAGTCTTCTCCCACTCCACACAGCCTCTATTATCTACAAGTCTCTGCGAGCGGTAAATTACCCCTAGGTATCAGTGCAAGACAGCGGGTTAATTTTCTCCAGTCACAGCATAGAGCCTCCGCTATCTACAAGTCTCTGTGTGCGGTGAATTAAGCCACAGTTGTCAGTGCTGTACAGTGGGGTAATTTATTTGGGCCCTGCTCTATTCTTAATTCACCATGATGAGAAGTAGGGGTAAGGGTCGAGGACGTGTACGCGGACGTCCATGTGAGGGTGTGGGCACAAGCTGAGTTCCTGGTCGTGGTGAATCACAGCTGGCTGCTGCGGGATTAGGAGAGAGGCAAGTTTCTGGGCTCCCCAGCTTCATATCACAATTTGCGGGCCCGCGTGGTAGACCTTTATTACATACAGAGCAGTGTGAGCAGGTCCTGTCGTGGATGGCAGAAAATGCGTCCAGCAATGTATCGACCACCCAGTCTTCTACGCAGTCCACTACTCCTTGCCTAGGGACTGCAACTCTGAATCCTCTGGCTGCTTCTCCTCCTTCCTCCCAGCCTCCTCACTCCATGAAAATGACATATTCTGATGAGCAGGCAGACTCCCAGGAACTGTTCTCGGGTCCCTGCCATGAGTGGGAAAAAATGGTTCCTCTCTCACCTGAGGAGTTTGTCGTGACCGATGCCCAACCTTTGGAAAGTTCCCGGCATCCGGGTGATGAGGCTGGGGACTTCCAGCAACTGTCTCAAGAGCTTTTTGTGTGTGAGGATGATGATGAAACACAGTTGCCTGTCAGTAAGGTAGTAGTAAGGGCAGTAAGTCTGAGGGAGGAGTGCACAGAGGATTCGGAGGAAGAGCAGCTGGACGATGAGGTGACTAACCCCACCTGGTTTGCTAAGGCAAGTGCAGCAGCAGGACAGGTTGGAAGAAGCAGTGGAGTGGCCAGGGGTAGAGGCAGGGCCAGAGCGAAGAATCCCTCAACGGTTTACCAAAGCACCCACTCGCGGTAAGCCTCCATGCAGAGGGCTAGGTGTTCAAAGGTGTGGATGTTTTTAGTAAGAGAGCGGACGACTGACGAACAGTGGTGTACAACCTGTGTCGCACCAAGATCAGCCAGGGAGCCACCACTACTAGCCTTACCACCACCAGCATGCGCAGGCATATGATGGCCAAGCACCCCACAAGGTGGGACGAAGGCCATTCACTGCCTCCGGGTCACACCACTGCCTCTTCCCCTGTGCCCCAACCTGCCACACAGAACACAAGCATTGGAGCGAAAGCGCAAATACGCTGCCACGCACCCACACGCTCAAGCTTTAAACGTGCACATTGCCAAATTAATCAGCCTGGAGATGCTGCCGTACAGGCTTGTGGAAACGGAGGCTTTCAAAAACATGATGGTGGCGGCGGTTCTGCGCTACTCGGTCCCCAGTCGCCACTATTATCCTGGTGTGCCATCCCAACTCTACACCAGCACATCTCCCGCAACATAATTCGTGCTCTCACCAACTCGGTTACTGGGAAGGTCCACTTAACCACGAACACGTGGACAAGTACTGGCGGGCAGGGCCACTATATCTCCCTGACGGCACATGGGGTGAATTTGGTGGAGGCTGGGACTGAGTCAGAGCCTGGGACCGCTCACGTCCTACCCACACCCAAAATAGCGGGTCCTACCTTGGTGCTGGTATCTGCGGCGTTTTATGCCACCTCCTCCAAACCCTCCCCCTCCTCCTCCTCCGCCACGTCTACCACTAAATTAAGAAGTGTGAGCACGTCGCCAGCAGTCGGTATCGCGAAGCGCGGCAGCACAGTGGTGGGCAAGCGTCAGCAAGCCGTGCTGAAACTAATCAGCTTAGGTGACAAGAGGCACACGGCCCCCGAGCTGTTGCAGGGTCTAACAGAGCAGACCGACTTCTGGCTTTCGCCGCTGAGCCTCCAACCAGGCATGGTCGTGTGTGACAACGGCCGTAACCTGGTGGCGGCTCGGCAGCCTCACACACGTGCCATGCCTGGCCCACATCTTCAATCTGGTGGTTCAGCGGTTTCTGAAGAACTACCCCCACTTGTCCGACCTGCTCGGCAAGGTGCGCCACGTCTGTGCACATTTCTGCAAGTCCACCACGGACGCTGCCACCCTGAAGACTCTGCAACATCGGTTTCAGCTGCCAGAGCACCGACTGCTGTGCAACGTGCCTACACGCTGGAATTCTATGCTGCACATGTTGGCCAGGCTGTACGAGCAGCGTAGAGCAATAGTGGAATACCAGCTGCAACATGGGCGGCGTAGTGGTAGTCAGCCTCCCCAATTCTTTACTGAGGAGTGGGCATGGATGGCAGATATCTGCTAGGTCCTCAGAAACTTTGAGGAGTCTACCCAGATTGTGAGCGGCGATGCTGCAATCATTAGCGTTACTATCCCACTGCTTTGCCTGCTGAGAAGTTCGCTGCAAAGCATAAAGGCCGACGCTTTGCGGTTGGAACAGGAGACGGGGGACGCCAGTATGTCGCTTGATAGCCAGACCACCCTCATGTCTATATCTCAGAGCGTTCTGGGGAGGAGGAGGGGGAGGAGCAGGAGGAGGAGGGGGAAGATACAGCTGGGCACACTGCAGAGGGTACCCATGCTGCTTGCCTGTCATCTGTTCAGCGTGTATGGGCTGTAGAGGAGGAGTAGGAGGATCCTGAAAGTCATCTTCCTAGCGAGGACAGCGATGTGTTGCGTACTGGTACCCTGGCACACATGACTGACTTCATGTTAGGCTGCCTTTCTCGTGACCCTCGCGTTAGACACATTCTGGCCAACACGGATTACTGGGTGTACACCCTTCTCGACCCACGGTATAAGGAAAACCTTTCCACTCTCATTCCCGAAGATGAAAGGGGTACGAGAGTGATGCAATACCACAGGGCCCTGGTGGAAAAAGTGATGCTAAAGTTCCCATCTGACAGCGCTAGTGTCAGAAGACGCAGTTCCGAGGGCCAAGTAGCAGGGGAGGCACGGGGATCAGGCAGCATGTCCAGCGCAGGCAGGGTAACACTCTCCAGGGCCTTTGCCAGCTTTATGGCTCCCCAGCAAGACTGAGTCGGAGGGAGCACTGTAAAAAGATGATGAGGGAGTACATAGCCGATCGTACCACTGTCCTCCGCGATACCTCTGCTCCATACAACTATTGGGTGTTAAAGCTGGACACGTGGCACGAACTTGCGCTGTACGCCCTGGAGGTGCTTGCCTGCCCTGCCGCTAGCATCTTGTCAGAGAGGGTGTTTAGTGCAGCTGGGGGAATCATCACGGATAAGCGTACCCGCCTGTCAACTGCCAGTGCCGATATGCTTACACTCATAAAGATGAACAAAGCCTGGATTTCCCCAGACTTCTCTTCTCCACCAGCGGAGAGCAGCGGAACCTAATGATTATTTTCGCTGCAATTGGAGAGAAAAGCATTCTCTATCACCGGGAAAAAAAGGGAGAATTAGCTTTGTCAATCACTCTCTGATATTATTACTCCTCCTCCTAAAACAGCATGTCATCACGCTGAACTGCCAATTTTTCTGTGGCCCAAAAGGCTCTGCTTACAATTTGTTTTACAATTTTTCAACGTTTCAAAAGTATTGTATTGATACTTTAACAGAAACCAATTTTTTTTCACAGGGCTGCCTCCAGGCTCCATTACAAATTAAGCAACAGCGAGCTGTATCTTTAAAACATGTTTATGGGTATCACCTGCCCTCGCGGTTGAGCAATTTTTCAGGGGTACACTTGTACTCTTGGTACACAAATTTTTCTGGCCCTCGCCTATACTGTTATCTAACTAATTGTTCAGGCCTTCGCCTACACTCATGGTACACCAATGTTTCAGGGGTTCGTCTATACTTTTGCTACAGGAATGTTACTGGGGTCTGTCTATACCTTTGCTACAGAATTTCTACTGGGGTCTGCCTACACTCTTGCTACAGAAATGTTACAGGGGTCTGCCTATACTTCTGCTACAGAAATGTTACAGGGGTCTGCCTATACTCTTGCTACAGAAATGTTACAGGGGTCTGCCTATACTTCTGCTACAGAAATGTTACTGGGGTTTGCCTATACCTTTGCTACAGGAATGTTACAGGGGTCTGCCTTTACTTCTGCTACAGAAATGTTACTGGGGTCTGCCTATACTGTGGTTGCACAAAGACTTCCCATTGCAGTGTTTTACCTATCTGGCACAAATACACTGACTGACTAGGGCAGAAATGTGGGCCGAGGCCTAGGTCTTTGGCGGGGTGAAACTCTCCCATGATTGGGCACTCTGATTTCTTCCTGTGTTATACCATCTTTGTGCACTGACAGCATAGACGAGCCCAAGTAACTCAAAGCCTTCCCTTTGCGGTGTTGAGCTATCTGACACCTACACAGAATGAATAGTGTGTGGACACATGGATTTCCCATTGCTATGTAACTCAGGGCACCTTGGGTCACACAAGGTGGAGGCTGGGACCGAGCCTGACCCTGGGCCTGCTCACGTGCTTCCCACACAGACTATTGCGGGTCCTACCTCGGTCACGGTTTCTCGGCCTTGTTATGCCACCTCCTCCTCCTGCTTGGGGTCAGGGGATCAGCGCTGGGCAACATGTATTTTCTCTCGTGTTACCACAGTTATCTGAGACACTGGTTTGGGCCAAACAAAAGGAGCGTTACTGCATTAATGAGACGTTCACAGCTGTACTAGCATCAAAGTCCGCTTTATGCCCACGATTGCTGAGGGTGTGGGCGGAGGCCGAGGTCCTCGGCGGAGTGAAAGTCTGCCATGTTTGGGCACTGTAATTGCTTCATGTTTAATACTTTCCTTGGGTTCCTTTGGCTCCCCTATGCTGTGAGTGCACAAAGACTTCCCATAGTGGTGTTTTATCTGTCTGACACAAATACACTGACTGACTAGGGCAGAAATGTGGGCCGAGGCCTAGGTCTTTGGCGGGGTGAAACTCTCCCATGATTGGGCACTCTGATTTCTTCCTGTGTTATACCATCTTTGTGCACTGACAGCATAGACGAGCCCAAGTAACTCAAAGCCTTCCCTTTGCGGTGTTGAGCTATCTGACACCTACACAGAATGAATAGTGTGTGGACACATGGATTTCCCATTGCTATGTAACTCAGGGCACCTTGGGTCACACAAGGTGGAGGCTGGGACCGAGCCTGACCCTGGGCCTGCTCACGTGCTTCCCACACAGACTATTGCGGGTCCTACCTCGGTCACGGTTTCTCGGCCTTGTTATGCCACCTCCTCCTCCTGCTTGGGGTCAGGGGATCAGCGCTGGGCAACATGTATTTTCTCTCGTGTTACCACAGTTATCTGAGACACTGGTTTGGGCCAAACAAAAGGAGCGTTACTGCATTAATGAGACGTTCACAGCTGTACTAGCATCAAAGTCCGCTTTATGCCCACGATTGCTGAGGGTGTGGGCGGAGGCCGAGGTCCTCGGCGGAGTGAAAGTCTGCCATGTTTGGGCACTGTAATTGCTTCATGTTTAATACTTTCCTTGGGTTCCTTTGGCTCCCCTATGCTGTGAGTGCACAAAGACTTCCCATAGTGGTGTTTTATCTGTCTGACACAAATACACTGACTGACTAGGGCAGAAAAGTAGGCCGAGGCCCTTAGCAGGATGAAACTCTGCCATGTTTGGGCACTCTGATTTCCTCATGTGTAATACCATGCTTGAGTTCCTTGGGCTCGCCTATGCTGTGAGTGCAAAGACTTGGGCGCGGTGTGGGCGGAGGCCGAGGTCCTCGGTGGAGTGAAAGTCTGCCATGTTTGGGCACTGTAATTGCTTCATGTTTAATACTTTCCTTGGGTTCCTTTGGCTCCCCTATGCTGTGAGTGCACAAAGACTTCCCATTGCGGTGTTTTACCTGTCTGGCACAAATACACTGACTGACTAGGGTAGAAATGTGGGCCGAGGTCCTTGGAAGGGTGAAACTCTGCCATGTTTGGGCACTCTGATTTCTTCTTGTGTAATACCATCTTTGTGCACTGACAGCATAGGCAAGCCCAAGGAACTCAAAGACTTCCCATTGCAGTGTTGAGCTATCTAACACCTACACAGAATGAATAGTGTGGGGACACATGGATTTCCCATTGCTATGTAACTCGCGGCACCTCTGGTCACACAAGGTGGAGGCTGGGCCCGAGCCTGACCCAGGGCACGCTCACGTGCTTCCCACACAGAGTATTGCTGCATTGTGGAGATGTGTAGAAGTGCTGGCACCGGAGTCCCCTTTATGCCCACGTTTGCGGCTCCTGACAATTTTGCGATGGAGGTGGCATGGGATTGGAATGATGATCGAACGTCAATTTATCTTCAATTCTCAACAGCATTGTGGGCTATCGTCCACACTTTCAAAGAGGGTCGCTGCCTGGCCCTGCCAACCCTCTGCAGTGTGTGCCTCCGGTTCCTCCTCATCCAGTACACGCTTATAAATAGACATGAGGGTGGTGTGGCTATGAAGCGAGCGTGTGGCATGAGGCCAGCTGAACGCTGCGCAGGGACACGTTTGTGTGCGCTGTGGACGCAGGGTCGTGCGGGGGGTTGGACAGCAATGCCAGCCTGTAACTCAGGAGAAGAGGCAGCAGTGTCACCCGCAGGCAGTGATTGTCGTTGGTTGCAGGTAGTGTGGTGCTTAGCTAAGATGTGCCAGCGCGTGTCTTGCTAATGAGGGTTTGTCCGTAGTAAATTGTTAGGGGGGTGACGCCAGACTCTTGCCCCCATTTTGGCTTAATAGTGGGACCTGGGAGCCTCAGATGCAGCCATGCATGCTGCCCCTGCCCTTCCCTATCTGTTTCTGTGGTGTTTCCATGACTTTCTGAGGTTTCCTGGTGTTTGACAAGTCATCAGCCATGCGGAGTATCAGTCCCATACAAAAATGCTCGAGTCGCCCATTGACTTCAATGGGGTACGTTACTCGAAACGAGCTCTCGAGCATTACAGAAAGTTCGACTCGAGCAACGAGCACCCGAGCATTTTGGTGCTCGCTCATCTCTAGTTATGATGACTCCTTCTGTTTAACACTACCTTGGTGATTTAGATACAGGGGTAGGGCACCTTGGCTTAGAAAAAAGATGTCTCTCTCCCTAGTACAAGCTAGCAAATGTCAGTTTTAGGTAGAAGAAAGGGCAGGCGAGCTACATCTGTAGAACACCTGAAGAATATCTCTAAAGAAGCTATACTGCTGTACACTTACAGACAAATTGACTTCACCAACAATTACCGTAGATCCCAAACCTCAGAGCTGGAGGAATATTAAGTAAAATGTAAGTAACAGAGAGTGAGTTCTCCCGGAGCCTAGTCTGTCTTTAGTTCCCTAATCTCAGTCCCACTAAAGACAAGTGGATATCCAATAACATTGGAATGTATTTCCATTTTCATTATTGGTTATTTTTTAGTTTTCCAAGTGAGTCGTGAAACCATGTGAAATGTTGGATCATCATTCCAATGCCGTGCCACCTCCGTAACCTCCGTCAAACATTTGTGCGCCCGTTCAGATGGCATGGTGAGCCCGGTGCAAATGCGCTGAGCTCACCAGGCCATTGCCCATTTCCCCTCCCTCCTCAATGCAGGCTCACCTCTCGCTCATCCCCGCTCGTTCTGTGCAAAGGAAGGAGACAGAGCTAAGTGCTGGTCCGCCCTGCCTCTTCACATGGATGGCTATGACACGTCCCGCCCCTTGCCCTTAGCCATCTATAGGAGGAGGCAGGACAGACCAGCACTTAGCTCCACCCCCATCTCTACCCCTCCCATTGCACAGAATGAGCAATGAGGAATGAGAGGTGAGCCCATTGACTACAATGGCTTTCATTGAGTTTCCATTCAGTTGCTCGGCATTTTACCGGAAAAAAAAGTGTTGCATGCATGGAGGTTCCAACCCAGATGTGAAGGCAGCCTAAGGCCGCCTGCAGATGGGCGGGTCGGATCCGGCTGTGAGGATTCTCGCCGCAGAGAGCAGCACGTACTCACCCGCGCCTCCGCCTGTTTGATGTGCCGGCTTTTCGGGCAGCCGGCGCATGCGCAGACCGGAGCCTGCCGCGGGGCAGTGACGTTTCTGTGCGAGCCCTGCAGAGAAATAGAACATGCTGCGGTTTGTTTGCCGTGCGAGATTTCGTGCGGACAAACCGCGGCCGTCTGCCTAGGATTGTGTTTGCTAACGCAATCCTATGGCAGCTTCCAAGGGCGGAAATACCGCTGGAAATCCCGTCGCAGGATTTCCACCCGTCTGCAGGCGGCCTTACTCTTAAACGTGATCACTGTTAGCCCAGGGCCCCATCCAATAACTATTCTATAACTGCACTTTTCTAAAGGATCAGAGGATGTAGATGTACTGTACCCCACACTGGTCTGACGTAGAGCCAAATCTGGAGGCCATACCTGAGGAGCCCAGGTCCTTACCCTTTACCCTCACCAGTTGGGGTCCTCAGACTGTAACTCTGGAAGTGGTCCCACTGACGTGGCAGCTACCTTAGTATAAACCAAGGTGCAGTACCTGCGGGTGTGAACAGAGACATAGTCAGACAATCTGAGTCGAAGCAGGCAGCACAACTTCAGCATGAGGGCTCAGTCACATGGGCGCCGATCCGCCCGTGTTTCTGGACGATAAGACGGCCGTGTAAGGGGCTCACCTTAGTTGTGGCTACAGATACAAGAAAACCTGAGCTATATGGATAGTTCCCTGATGTACTGTAAACTACAATTCCCAGCATTCCTAGAGAGAGTGAACTGAGAATGCTCGGGGGACATTTTGTTTTTGTGCTGTTCTAAGCAGTTTTGGAGTTGTGCTCTGGAGGGCTGTGCCGAGCTCGGGCCGCTGCAGATAGAGACTGCCCATGAGGAACAAGTGACCAGACCTTCAGCACACTCGGAGAGCTAGAGAAGCCTGACAAGGGATATAAAGACTGGAGATCGCTGACATGGAGTGCTGGACTGTGCTAAGATCTGCAAGGGGAAAGGAGCTTAACCCTTTATTTACTGTGGAGCAGCAGGGGCACCTACCTGCATTAAAGGGGTTGTCCGGCCAGAAACATTGCATGTCATGCACACTCATTAGCCCCGCCCTGTCCCGCTTCTCCTCATTGAAAATAGTGCAGAGGGGCGGAGAGGAGGCAGAGAGGGGGCGGGAGCTCAGTTCCTGCTCCTCGCTCTTCCATCCTCCCCCCCCCCCCCCCCTGCACACAAAGAGATCTTATATCGGTCCCGGCTGCAGAGAGAAGAACTGCGCATGCGCGGATGAGAAGAGGCTCGTTCCCGCGCCGACGAGAGCTGCTGCGGCCCGACAAGAAGAGGAGAAGATTCTTGTGGTAACCAGGGACGACGGAGGAGCAACACAGGGGGGGCACCCCTTCAGGTAAGTCCAAAACTTCTGTTTGCTTCATTTTCCATACACAATGTATCTTACAAAGTGCATGGAAATGGGCAAACAGAAGTAATGACATGCAAGGTTTCTGGCCGGACAACCCCTTTAACCTGATCACTGCCTGATCGTTTTGGGAACTTCCGGTGGGGACATTACACTTGTGAGATGAGAAACAGGTACCCCCAACTGTAAGTACGACTGTGCTAGCACTCTAATCATCGGTGGACACATGTGGTAGCTTCCAGAACTTTCTTCCTACACAAACATCACGCCACTAGCAGTATTCAGTACAAGACTGCTCCACCCATCTGAACAGTAAGGAGAGAGGGGGCTCCTGCCAGATCATAATAGTGCCTTTGCCAAGAGGGGGGTTATATCTGCACTGTGTATGGGTTATGTGTTATATCTGCACTGTGTAGGGGTTGTGTGTTATATCTGCACTGTGTAGGGGTTGTGTGTTATATCTGCACTGTGTATGGGTTGTGTGTTATATCTGCACTGTGTACGGGTTGTGTGTTATATCTGCACTGTGTACGGGTTGTGTGTTCTATCTGCACTGTGTACGGGTTGTGTGTTCTATCTGCACTGTGTACGGGTTGTGTGTTCTATCTGCACTGTGTACGGGTTGTGTGTTATATCTGCACTGTGTATGGGTTGTGTGTTATATCTGCACTGTGTATGGGTTATGTGTTATATTTGCACTGTGTATGGGTTGTGTGTTATATCTGCACTGTGTATGCGTTGTGTGTTATATCTGCACTGTGTATGCGTTGTGTGTTATATCTGCACTGTGTATGGGTTGTGTGCTATATCTGCACTGTGTATGGGTTGTGTGTTATATCTGCACTGTGTATGGGTTGTGTGTTATATCTGCACTGTGTATGGGGTTGTGTGTTATATCTGCACTGTGTACGGGTTGTGTGTTATATCTGCACTGTGTATGGGTTGTGTGTTATATCTGCACTGTGTATGGGTTGTGTGTTATATCTGCACTGTGTATGGGTTGTGTGTTATATCTGCACTGTGTATGGGTTGTGTGTTATATCTGCACTGTGTATGGGTTGTGTGTTATATCTGCACTGTGTATGGGTTGTGTGCTATATCTGCACTGGGTATGGGTTGTGTGTTATATCTGCACTGTGTATGGACTGTGCGTTATATCTGCACTGTGTACGGGTTGTGTGTTATATCTGCACTGTGTATGCGTTGTGTGTTATATCTGCACTGTGTATGGGTTGTGTGTTATATCTGCACTGTGTATGCGTTGTGTGTTATATCTGCACTGTGTATGGGTTGTGTGTTATATCTGCACTGTGTATGGGTTATGTGTTATATTTGCACTGTGTATGGGTTGTGTGTTATATCTGCACTGTGTATGCGTTGTGTGTTATATCTGCACTGTGTATGGGTTGTGTGCTATATCTGCACTGTGTATGGGTTGTGTGTTATATCTGCACTGTGTATGGGTTGTGTGTTATATCTGCACTGTGTATGGGGTTGTGTGTTATATCTGCACTGTGTATGGGTTGTGTGTTATATCTGCACTGTGTATGGGTTGTGTGTTATATCTGCACTGTGTATGGGTTGTGTGTTATATCTGCACTGTGTATGGGTTGTGTGTTATATCTGCACTGTGTATGGGTTGTGTGTTATATCTGCACTGTGTATGGGTTGTGTGTTATATCTGCACTGTGTATGGGTTGTGTGTTATATCTGCACTGTGTATGGGTTGTGTGCTATATCTGCACTGGGTATGGGTTGTGCGTTATATCTGCACTGTGTACGGACTGTGCGTTATATCTGCACTGTGTACGGGTTGTGTGTTATATCTGCACTGTGTATGCGTTGTGTGTTATATCTGCACTGTGTATGGGTTGTGTGTTATATCTGCACTGTGTATGCGTTGTGTGTTATATCTGCACTGTGTATGGGTTGTGTGTTATATCTGCACTGTGTATGGGTTGTGTGTTATATCTGCACTGTGTATGGGTTGTGTGTTATATTTGCACTGTGTACGGGTTGTGTGTTATATCTGCACTTTGTACGGGTTGTGTGTTATATCTGCACTGTGTACTGGTTGTGTGTTATATCTGCACTGTGTACGGGTTGTGTGTTATATCTGCACTGTGTACGGGTTGTGTGTTATATCTGCACTGTGTACGGGTTGTGTGTTATATCTGCACTGTGTATGGGTTGTGTGTTATATCTGCACTGTGTATGGGTTGTGTGTTATATCTGCACTGTGTATGGGTTGTGTGTTACATACAACCCATACACAGTGCAAATGTTATATCTGCACTGTATACGGGTTGTGCGTTATATTTACACTGTGTATGGGTTGTGTGTTATGTCTGCACTGTGTATGGGTTGTGTGTTATATTTGCACTGTGTATGGGTTGTATGTTATATCTGCACTGTGTATGGGTTGTGTGTTACATTTGCACTGTGTATGGGTTGTGTGCTATATCTGCACTGTGTACGGGTTGTGTGTTATATCTGCACTGTGTATGGGTTGTGTGTTATATCTGCACTGTGTATGGGTTGTGTGCTATATCTGCACTGTGTATGGGTTGTGTGTTATATCTGCACTGTGTATGGGTTGTGTGCTATATCTGCACTGTGTATGGGTTGTGTGCTATATCTGCACTGTGTATGGGTTGTGTGTTATATCTGCACTGTGTATGGGTTGTGTGTTATATCTGCACTGTGTATGGGTTGTGTGTTATATCTGCACTGTGTATGGGTTGTGTGTTATATCTGCACTGTGTATGGGTTGTGTGTTATATCTGCACTGTGTATGGGTTGTGTGTTATATCTGCACTGTGTATGGGTTGTGTGTTATATCTGCACTGTGTATGGGTTGTGTGCTATATCTGCACTGTGTATGGGTTGTGTGCTATATCTGCACTGTGTATGGGTTGTGTGCTATATCTGCACTGTGTATGGGTTGTGTGTTATATCTGCACTGTGTATGGGTTGTGTGTTATATCTGCACTGTGTATGGGTTGTGTGTTATATTTGCACTGTGTATGGGTTGTGTGTTATATTTGCACTGTGTATGGGTTGTGTATTATATTTGCACTGTGTACGGGTTGTGTGTTATATTTGCATAGTGTATGGGTTGTGTGCTATATCTGCACTGTGTATGGGTTGTGTGTTATATCTGCACTGTGTATGAGTTGTGTGCTATATCTGCACTGTGTATGGGTTGTGTGCTATATCTGCACTGTGTATGGGTTGTGTGTTATATCTGCACTGTGTATGGGTTGTGTGTTATATCTGCACTGTGTATGGGTTGTGTGTTATATCTGCACTGTGTATGGGTTGTGTGTTATATCTGCACTGTGTATGGGTTGTGTGTTATATCTGCACTGTGTATGGGTTGTGTGTTATATCTGCACTGTGTATGGGTTGTGTGTTATATCTGCACTGTGTATGGGTTGTGTGTTATATCTGCACTGTGTATGGGTTGTGTGTTATATCTGCACTGTGTATGGGTTGTGTGTTATATCTGCACTGTGTATGGGTTGTGTGTTATATCTGCACTGTGTATGGGTTGTGTGTTATATCTGCACTGTGTATGGGTTGTGTGTTATATCTGCACTGTGTACGGGTTGTGTGTTATATCTGCACTGTGTATGGGTTGTGTGTTATATCTGCACTGTGTATGGGTTGTGTGTTATATCTGCACTGTGTATGGGTTGTGTGTTATATCTGCACTGTGTATGAGTTGTGTGCTATATCTGCACTGTGTAAGGGTTGTGTGTCATATCTGCACTGTGTATGGGTTGTGTGTTATATCTGCACTGTGTATGGGTTGTGTGTTATATCTGCACTGTGTATGGGTTGTGTGTTATATCTGCACTGTGTATGGGTTGTGTGTTATATCTGCACTGTGTATGGGTTGTGTGTTATATCTGCACTGTGTATGGGTTGTGTGTTATATCTGCACTGTGTATGGGTTGTGTGTTATGTTTGTAGTTACATTGCCTTTACTAACTTCTTCTAACCTGAATTTCCTGCAGTGTATAAAAATCCCAGATTTCTTACAACCTTTGTGCTTTGCCTCCATTTGCTGCGCTGTATCTGAGCCCTTGTTGCACGCTACCTGCGATCTTACAGCCGCACCGCGTGTGGACGAGCCTCCGCATGATCGGCTCAATTGCCAGCCATATGTTCTTTTTTCTGGCCGTTGCGGAGAGTCGTCTGCACCTGCAGTGCGGCCGTCTTATCATCCAGAAACACGTTCGGATCTGTGTGACTGAGCCCTGAGAAGCAAGCCGGAGGCCAGAACACACTTGGATATCACTTTAAGGGCCTATGCCCACAGACGGATTTGCCCCGCAGCTATTAGGCTTTCTTGAACCTAATAGCTTAAGGCTCACGCTGCGGAATTCCACCCGTGGCATGTCCTATTTGACGCGGGAATACATGGGGATGGCTTCCATTGCAGTCAATGGAAGCCGTCCGTCATGCTATATTTACGCTGTAGCACAGCAGAAGATAGCGTAAAAACCTGTTCCCCGCCCACCACCGGTGCGTCATGCGCTGTACTGCACATGTATGCCGGCATGTCATGCGGGACTTCGCGCAGCAGACCTGGAGTTAAATATGGGGTCTTTGGGGGGGCCCCGTAACGGACTCCGCTGCAGTATTCCGCTTGCGGAGCCCATCATAGCCATGTGCATTAGGCCTAAAAAGGACCAAAACAATACAAACTCATGCATCCTTCATAAGAGCAGGATCTCTGATATAGCCGGAGGTATCATATGTTGGGCAGAAGACTTTCCAAAGTGAATACTGGCCCTTTAAGAGCAAAGGTATATGCGTGCGTGCACCCCCCAGCAAACACCAGAGCAGGGCATCTGCTAGAGGCAAGGACAAAATGCGCACCTTGACCATCAGAGAGTGCAGCTGGCGGCTGCACCCACAAACGCTAAAAACCTTATTGTATATTATTGTGTCTTACATAATAATCTGTTTACAAAACCTCATTAATTACGTCCCTCGCCTCTGGCGCTACTGAACAGGTACATTGTTATGGCGCTGTATTTAGGGCTACAATTACTTATGATGTCATAAAGAATTCCATGATCAAGTATTAATATTGCCTATTATAGTGTTGCAATAAAAGTAAGTGAACCCTTTGGAATCCCGTCGATTTCTGCACTGATTACCAATAAAATGTGATTGTTATAGAAGTCACAATTAAGCCCATTTACACGCAACGATTATTGCTCAAAATTCGTTTAAACGATGGACTTTGAGCGATAATCGTTGCGTGTAAATGCTACTATCTTTCATTCTTCGGCTGAACGATGATTTTTAGGTGAGCATTAACCCCTTAAGCACACGGCCTATTTTGGGCTTAAGGACGTAACGATTTTTAGGGGATTTTCGCCTCCATTTTTCAAAAGCCATAACTTTTTTACTTTTCTGTTGACGCGGCCGTGTAAGGGCTTGTTTTTTGCGTAACGAACTGTAGTTTTTAATGGTGCCATTTTTGGGTACATAGACTATATTATAAAACTATTTTTTTATGATAACGGAGAGAAAACGCATCAATTCAGCCATAGATTTTTTGTTGGTTTTTTTTACAGCGTTAATCATGCAGCATAAATGACACAATACATTTATTCTGCGGGCCGGTACGATTAGAACGATACCAAAATTCTTCTTTTTTTTTTTTAGTTTTTTACCACTTTTCAGCGATAAAAACCCTTTCTTCCCTAAAATTTTTTTTCTAAATTGCTGCATTCAAGTTCCTGTAACTTTTTTATTTTTCTACGTACGGAGCTCTGTGAGGGCTTATTTTTTGCGAGACAAGCTGTAGTTTTTATTGGTACCATTTTGGGGAATATAGGGGTTTTTTTAATCACTTTTATTGCATTTTTTAGGAGGCAAAATGCTAAAAATGTTTAGCTTTTTTTTAGCCTTTTTTTTACGCTTTTTGGCGTGCAGAATAAATAGCATGTTCAACTTATTGTAGGCATCAATATGGACGTGTCAATACCAAATATGTGGGATTTTAATTTTTTTCCCTTTTTTATGCTAATACTAGCTTACCCGTCGCGCGTTGCTGCGAAGACAGACAGACAGACATACATTCATTTTTATATATCTAAATAACAACCAATCACAGCACAGCTTTTTTAGGTTACCTCAGCTTTATAATATATAACACCCAATCACAGCGCAGCTTTCATGTTACGTCAGCAGTAAGAGAAATAACCAATCACAGCGCAACTTTTATTCTGCCTCAGCAATATAAAAAATAGCAATGAATCACAGCGCAGCATTCATTTTACCTCAGCGGTATAATTTATAGCAACCAATCACAGCACAGCTTTCATGTTACCTCATCATTCTCAATATCCAGCAATTGTCTTGCGAAACGTTCGGCGGATGCATTATTTTGTAGTTCAACACGCCTCCCGTTGCTCGTAATGCCTTTTGCTTTTGTGCTTGAGATGGAAATCAAACGATCTTTGTCTGGGGGGGCATAACTGTCGACGACGCTCGCACGTGCGCCACCTATCATAGGATAGATGTACTATGCCAGTAATCTTCCCAGGAGTGTACTCAACAGCTTCCCATTAACTTTTCCTATTCATGACATAATCAATGCTCGTGCCAAATTTCACGTTTGTATGACACCGGAAAGTGAGAAAATTACATTTCGTACGTAAAATTTGGACGCTTATTCTTTTGCGCATAGAATTAAATAATGGAGTTGGGACCCATTAGCTTTTCCTATTTATGACATAATCAATGCTCGTGCCAAATTTTAAGTTTCTATGACATTGGGAAGCGAGAAAATTAGATTCCGTACGTAAAATTTGGACGCTAATTCTTTGGCGCATAGAATTGAATAATGGAGTTGGGACCCATTAGCTTTTCATATTTATGACATATTCAATGCCCGTGCCAAATTTCACGTTTCTATGACATTGGGAAGCGAGAAAATTAGTTTCCGTACGTAAAATTTGGACGCTAATTCTTTGGCGCTTACAATTGATTAATTGAGTTGGGACCCATTAGCTTTTCCTATTTATGACATAATCAATGCTCGTGCCAAATTTTAAGTTTCTATGACATTGGGAAGCGAGAAAATTAGATTCCGTACGTAAAATTTGGACGCTAATTCTTTGGCGCATAGAATTGAATAATGGAGTTGGGACCAATTAGCTTTTTCTATTCATGACATAATCAATGCTCCTGCCAAATTTCACGTTTCTATTACATTGGGAAGCGAGAGAATTCGATTCCGTACGTAAAATTTGGACGCTAATTCTTTGGCGCATAGAATTGAATAATGGAGTTGGGACCCATTAGCTTTTCCTATTTATGACATATTCAATGCCCGTGCCAAATTTCACGTTTCTATGACATTGGGAAGCGAGAAAATTAGTTTCCGTACGTAAAATTTGGACGCTAATTCTTTGGCGCTTACAATTGATTAATCGAGTTGGGACCCATTAGCTTTTCCTATTTATGACATAATCAATGCTCGTGCCAAATTTTAAGTTTCTATGACATTGGGAAGCGAGAGAATTCGATTCCGTACGTAAAATTTGGATGCTAATTCTTTGGCGCATAGAATTGAATAATGGAGTTGGGACCCATTAGCTTTTCCTATTTATGACATATTCAATGCCCGTGCCAAATTTCACGTTTCTATGACATTGGGAAGCGAGAAAATTAGTTTTCGTACGTAAAATTTGGACGCTAATTCTTTGGCGCTTACAATTGAATAATCGAGTTGGGACCCATTAGCTTTTCCTATTTATGACATATTCAATGCCCGTGCCAAATTTCACATTTCTATGACATTGGGAAGCGAGAAAATTAGATTCCGTACGTAAAATTTGGACGCTAATTCTTTGGTGCTTAGAATTGAATAATCGAGTTGGGACCCATTAGCTTTTCGTATTTATGACATAATCAATGCTTGTGCCAAATTTCATGTTTCTACGACATTGGGAAGTGAGAGAATTAGTGGCAGTGATGGAAATCGAACGATCTACGTGGGGGGGGCGTAACTTTCGACGACGCTCGCACGCGCGCCATTTATCGTAGGATATTTGTACAATGCCAGTAATCTTCCCAGGAGTGTACTCAACAACTTCCCAAAGTTTCATGGCGATCGGATGAATGGTGTAGTAGCGCATAAAGGACAAACAGACAAACACGCAGAGAGACAGACATTCAATTTTATATATATAGATGAGAAAAAGCACCAAAAAATGTTTTTTTGTTTTTTTTATTACATTTTTCTTTTTTGTACATTTTTATTATCTTTTTTTTTTTTACAGTATTTGTGTCCCTCTGGGGGACTTGCAGCACAGCACTGATGATCGCTGTGATAAGGCATGGCAGGACTTCTGTCCTGTCATGTCTTATCGCCTATCGCTTATACAGCGATCGCAGGCTCTGGCAATACAGGACGCCGTATCTGGCGTCCTGTTGCCAAAGCAACCAGCCGGGCTCTTTTGCGATTATATCGCGAAAGCCCGGCAACTTCACAGAGGGAGCGCGCTCCCTCTGTGAACCCTTTCAATGACGCGATCTACACAGATCGCGGCAAGAAAAGGGTTAACAGCGGCGCGGGGGGGGGGGGCGCATCTCCGATGCACCCCCGCTGTTGCAGCGGGAGGCCGGCTATCATTGACTGCCCGCTCCCGCTGCGGGATAGCGCGAGATCTGTCATGATCTCGTGCTATCCCTATAACATAAGGGTACATCATTTTACGGGAAGTACCCCGCTCCCATGACGTACCCTTACGTCATGGGGAGGAAAGGGGTTAAATCCATCCTTCAGCTGGAGAGAGATAGCAGGGACTGCACGCTGTGTTCGCCATGGGAGAAGCTGATTACATTGTATTCAGCCGACAGCCCACGGCAGCCCATTCGAAGACAATGCAGCTAAGTGCAACGTACAGACCACATCCTGGGATTTGCAAACAGCTGCTGGAGGCTTATTAACATGCAAATTAAGCTGATAAAGTGCTAATGGACATTAGTGCCCATTAGTACTTTATGCAAAATATTTTCTAGTTGAAAGATTGCCTTTGCCTGAAAATGAGCCTTTATAAACACAATCTAACTAAATTAGTAACACATAGTTGAAGGCTCATTTCTTTTATAAACCACAATGAGTAAACATCCGCAGTGCAGAGAGGAAAAAAACACAAAAACCTTTTTTACAAAAAATTTAAGTTTATTTTTAAATAACAGTAAATAAGTAAAACCGTGGCAGCTTGTCGGTCGCGGTTCGGATCAGTGTTGCTTTATCCTTTCTGTTGTTTTTTGGTTACCTTTATTGTTTTGCATTGTCAGTACACCTCTCTAGGAGTTCATATAGGGATAGTCAGGGCCCAGAAGAAGACAGCGGGGCTGTCCTTATCAGGACAATTACTCTGCTTGCTGGCAGGGGCTCCTCACTTCCCTCATTGATAAGGCATGGGTTTTTCATCTTCCTGGAGTGGTGCTCACTGTAGTGCATTGCTTGGTGATTTATTATTGCGTTCAGTGTGAACGTCACCCTGCGCCTGTGCTGAGTGTGGGGCTCTTGTGTCGCACTGACATGACATAATTAATAGCCAGATGTTTTCCTCAATGGATTTTTTTGTTATTGCCTTGCAGGGTCACCGATCCCATTGAGGCCTTGACCAACCAGCTTAGGTCTCTGACTATTGAGGTTGCTGAGGTTAAGCAACAATGCTTGGGCAGAATGGGTTTAGTTAAAGAACCTAAGCTGGACATGCCAGATCGTTTTTCTGATAAAAGGCAGGAGTTTTTCTGTGTGCGAAGAATCCTGCAGATTGTACTTTAAACTGCACCCCTTGTCCTCAGGTGATGAGTCTCAGAGGGTAGGGATGGTGATTTCCAGGTTGCAGGAAGACCCTCAAGCTTGGGCCTTTTCATTACCTCCCACCTCTGAGGCTTTATTGTCGGTGGATACGTTTTTTTTGGCTTTGGGTCTGATTTACAATGACCCTGATAGGGTATCTCTGGTGAAAGGTAAGATTAGAGGCTTAGGTCAGGGGAAATCACCCATTGAAGACTTTTGGGTGGAGTTTCGCCATTGGGCAAATGATCTACAGTGGAATGACCCCCATATTGTGTAGTCAATTTTGCTTTGCGCTAAGCGACAAGAATAAAGAGCTCATGGTTTCACATCCTGCACCTAGAACTCTTGACGAGGCCATGTCCCTTGCCATACAGATTGGTAGGCGAGTTAGAGAGCAGGCAATCTTTTGCCTTGTCCATAGAACTCATGGAGCTTGATAAACCCATGTAATTGGGCTCTTTATCTGGTGAAGCTGTGAGAAGGGAGAAGCAGGGTAGCAGAGGTTACTGTTTTTTCTGCGGCTGTAATGGACACTTTATTTAGGTGTGTCCTTTACAGTCGGAAAACTAGCTGGCCTTGAGGTTAAGGGAAAGTTCCCTTTGGGCCTGCAAATCACCTGGATATCATCCTCCACATTGGTCCTTCCCACAGAGATTCTTATTACTGGGCATAGTTGTCCGGTGACAATTTATTTGAATAGTGGAGCCAGAGTCAATTTAATTCATTATGAGGTGGCCAAACTTCTAAAGGTCCATTTAGACGGGATGAATTTCAGGCAAACGATGCCCGACACTTGTCCCTGTGTGTCCTCACTTCCATGCTGTTTCACGGGAGCTAGTAGCACTGGCTCACTCACAGAGTGGCCAGCAGGGGGGCGGGGCAGTGCAGGAGATTTCTCTACTCGGGCTCCCCTGCCCCTCTCCATTGACTTAACATAGTGGCTGTTCAGTACTGAACGGCTGCTATTTACAATGAGCAATCAGCTCATAAACAATGCAGCATAAACAATGGACGATGAGCTGATCACTTAGTGTAAATAGCAGCCGTTCAGTACTGAATGTCGCTATGTTAAGTCAATAGAGAGGGGTGGTGGAACGTGAGGAGAGAACTCTCCTCCAGCCTCTCAACTGTAAGCCAGTGATACTACCGTAGCTCCCGTGCAGCAGCACCGCAGCCAGTATATGCGTGACGAGGGGCGGCGATGGTTTGCCCGATATTCATCCAGTCTACTTGTGCCTTAAGACTTAATATGAGACCCTTGGACGGCTTGATACCTGTGTCAACCATTGATTCTGCCCCACTGTCCCAGAAGTATTTAATTTTTTTGGTTTCAGATGTTTGTTTAAAGATTGGGTTATTCCATACAGAAAGAATGGTGTTGTTTGTCATGCAGTCTTTCCCTACACAAGAGGTCTTGGGATTGCCATGGCTGAAGTTGCACAACCCAGTGGTAGACTGAGAAAAGGGAGATGTGGTTCAGTGGAATCTTTCCTGTAGACAGTATTGCATGTCAGTTAATATCTCTGCAGTACAAACTGAGGAATTGCCGGAGTGCATCAATGATTTTGCTGATGTTGTCTTTTCTAAGGAGGGAGCGGATAGTTACCACCTCATAGGCAGGGGGATTGCACTATTGACCTCATTCCAGGTTGCAAGCTACCCAAGAGTTTGATGTATAATGTGGCAGGTCCAGAGAGGCAGGCCCTCAAGGAGTATTTTGCTGACAGTTTGAGAAAGAGACATATACGTCCATCCAATTCACTAGTAGCTACTGGTTTCTTCTTTGTCAAGAAGAAAGATGGGGGTCTGCGACCATGTCTGGACTTTAGGGAACTTAATAGGATCACTAAGCGCAACCCTTATCCATTACTACTAATTTCCGACTTGTTTAGCCAGTTAATGGGTGCTGGTTTTCTAAGTTGGACTTGCGGGGGACATACAACTTAATACAGATCAGAGAGGGTGAATGGAAGACAGCCTTCAACACTCCCGAAGGTCATTTTGAAAATCTTGTTATGCCTTTCAGTTTGACCAATGCCCCCGCAGCATTTCAGGCTTTCATAAATTAGGTACTTCAGAAGTTCATTGGATGTTTTGTGTTAGTTTATTTGGATGACAATCTTATTTCTTCCCCTGATTATGATTGTCATATTGTACATGTTTGACAGGTTGTTGCAAGCTCGCCGTGAAAATGACCTATTTGCCAAGAGGGAGAAGTGTATTTTCGCCGTACAGGAGATTACCTTTCTGGGACATATAAAAACTCCAAAGGAATTTAAGATGGACCCTGGGAAGGTCCGACCTGTTTTGGACTGGGTTCAGCCTGAGAATCTGAAGGCACGTCAAAGATTTTTGGGGTTCACAAATTATTATCGTAAGTTCATATGTGGGTTTTCAGAGAAGGCCAAATCTTTGACCGATATGACAAAAAAGGATCCTTTTCTTCTGAATGGTCTCCAAAAGCAATTCATGCATTTGAGACTTTGAAGAGGTGTTTTGCGTTTGCTCCTATTCTTGTACAACCAGATTCATCCACGCCATTTGTTGTTGAGGTGCATGCTTCAGAGGTCGGGTGGGGGCTGTTCAGTCTCAAGGCACTGGCGTATTGAAGAATCTTCACCCTTGTGCATTTTTTTCATGAAAGTTTACCTCTACTGAACAGAATTATGACAATGGTGACAGAGTTGTTGGCCATTAAATGGGCCTTCTGGAGGGGGCTCAACATAAGGTGACAGTTATCACCGATCACAAAAATCTAATATATTTAGAATCGGTGAAGAGACTTAACCCTAGATAGGCACGGTGGTCATTGTTTTTCTCTTGTTTTGATTTTGTGGTCACATGCCGGCCTGGTAGTGCAAATATTAGGGCAGATGCTCTCTCTAGGAGTTTTGTCCTGGTGGTCTCTGATGAACCCCCTGCACCCATTCTGTCTGAGGGGGTGATGGTGTCTGCGGTGTCCCTGGATCTGGAGGAGCAGATTCAGAAGGCTCAAGATTTGGCGCCTGCAGGCCTGCCAGTGGGGAAGCTTTTTGTTTCTCTACATTTGAGGCTTCAGGTACTCTCTGAAATGCATAGCTCTGTTCTGGCAGGTCATCTAGGCATCAACAATGCTCAAAAGTTGGTGGGTAAGCAGAGTTTTTTGGTGGCTGTCTTTGAGACATGATGTTTTTTGTTTTGTTTCCGTATGCGAGGTCTGTGTTAGAGCCAAATCGCCTCGGAATCTCCCAGCCGGGAAGTTGTTGCCTCTACCGGAACCAGAGAGACTGATCTGTCCATGGATTTCATCACTGACTTATTATCCCCCCCCCCCCCCCACACACCTCCCTTTCTCACTGCGTACCCATACCTAAATAGTGCTGCATACAGCTGCAAAACGAATTTCCATACATGAATAAGCCCCATTAATACGTTTCCTGCACTACATGAAAATTTGTTTGTAGCCCCTTGGGCCACTCTCACACACACCGCTTTTTATGGTGGTACACTGCTCCCATTGATTTGAATGCGATTCCTCAGACGTGAGCTCGGAAGCAGTGATTTTCAAGCGCTATCTGTCCTGTATTTGCGTTTTCTAACGCACCTCCCCACCCATCACAATTGTGGGGTGCATTAAAACCGCTTTACCATGCGTTCAAAAATGCTGCTCAAAATTGAGGTAAAAAACCCACGATTTTAAGCTGTGTTTTCTGAACGCATGTCTTAGAGCAGCCTTAGGCCCCCTACACACGGGCGGAAATTCCGCGAGAATTTCCACCCATGGAAGCTGCCATAGGATTGCGTTAGAAAACACAATCCTATGCAGGAACCATAGTACCATATGAAACCTGTATGCCTCTATTGCCCCCCATATCACATCTAGTATTTAAGCTAGAGGTGGTACAACAAGGTACTAGAGCCTCGATGCCCGCCCGTATCACATCTTGTATCCAAGCTAGAGGCGGTAGAACAGGGTACTAGAGCCTCGATGCCCGCCCGTATCACATCTTGTATCCAAGCTAGAGGCGGTACAACAGGGTACTAGAGCCTCCATGCCCGCCCATATCACATCTTGTATCCAAGCTAGAGGTGGTACAGCAGGGTACTAGAGCCTCCATGTCCACCTGTATCACATCTTGTATCCAAGCTAGAGGCGGTACAACAGAGTACTAGAGCCTCCATGCCCGCCCATATCACATCTTGTATCCAAGCTAGAGGCGGTACAACACGGTACTAGAGCCTCGATACCCTCCTGTATCACATCTTGTATCCAAGCTAGAGGCGGTACAACAGGGTAATAGAGCCTCCATGCCCACCCATATCACATCTTGTATCCAAGCTAGTGACGGTAAAACAGGGTACTAGAGCCTCCATGCCCTCCTGTATCACATCTTGTATCCAAGCTAGAGATGGTAGAACAGGGTACTAGAGCCTCGATGCCCGCCCGTATCACATCTTGTATCCAAGCTAGAGGCGGTAGAACAGGGTACTAGAGCCTCGATGCCCGCCCGTATCACATCTTGTATCCAAGCTAGAGGCGGTACAACAGGGTACTAGAGCCTCCATGCCCGCCCATATCACATCTTGTATCCAAGCTAGAGGTGGTACAGCAGGGTACTAGAGCCTCCATGTCCACCTGTATCACATCTTGTATCCAAGCTAGAGGCGGTACAACAGAGTACTAGAGCCTCCATGCCCGCCCATATCACATCTTGTATCCAAGCTAGAGGCGGTACAACACGGTACTAGAGCCTCGATGCCCTCCTGTATCACATCTTGTATCCAAGCTAGAGGCGGTACAACAGGGTAATAGAGCCTCCATGCCCACCCATATCACATCTTGTATCCAAGCTAGTGACGGTAAAACAGGGTACTAGAGCCTCCATGCCCTCCTGTATCACATCTTGTATCCAAGCTAGAGGCGGTACAACAGGGTAATAGAGCCTCCATGCCCGCCTGTATCACATCTTGTATTATTTTCTTTATGTTCGCAGGGAGAGAAAACGCATCAATTCTGCCATGAATTTTTGAGGTTTTTTTACAGCGTTAATTATGCAGCATAAAGGACACACTACTTTTTTTTTTGCGGGTCAGTACGGTTACAAACGATACCAAAATTCTTATATTTTTTTTTAGGTTTTTCCACTTTTCCACAATAAAAAGCCTTTTTTGGAAATTATAATTTTTTTCTAAACTCACTGCATTCAAAGTGCTATAACGTTTTTATTTTTCCATGGACGGAGCTCTGTGAGGGCTTATTTTTTGTGAGACGAGCTGTAGTTTTTATTGGTACCATTTTGGGGTACATATGTTTTTTTAATCACTTTTATTGCGTTTTTTTGTGAAGCAAAATGCTAAAAATTAGTATTTTGCGTCAGTTTTTTAGCGTTTTTGTAACGCTTTTTGCCATGCAGGATACAAAGCATGTTTGATTTATTGTACGGGTCATTACGGACGCGTTGATACCAAATATGTGGGATTTTTTTAATGCTAATATGAGAAAAAGCATAAGCATAGGATTTTTGCTTATTTTTTGTACATTATTATTGGGGGTTTTTTTTACACCATCTATGTCCCTCTGAGGGACTTTCACCATAGCACTGCAAATCGCTACGATAAGGCATGGCAGGACCACTCTCTTGCCATGCCTTATCGCTTACTATAGCGATCTTAGGCGCTGGTAATACAGGACGGCGGTATCTGGTGTCCTGTTGCCATAGCAACCAGCCGGCCTCTGCGATAACATTGCGAGAGCCGGCTGAAGTCACAGAGGGAGCGCGCTCCCTCTGTGAACCCTTTCCCTGCTGCGATCTACATAGATCGCGGCAGGGAAGGGGTTTACAGTAGGGGGGAGGGGGGCGCATCTCTGATGCCCCCCGCTGTCGCAGCGGGAGGCGGGCTACTAGTGACAGCCGATTCCCGCTGCGGGATAGCGCGAGATCTGCTATGATCCCGCGCTATCCCTATGACGTAAGAGTACGTCATTTTGCAGGAAGTACCCGGCTCCCATGAGGTACCCTTACGTCATGGGGCGGGAAGGGGTTAAATAAACAACTTTTCACACAAAAACAAGTCCTCAAAACAAACATGTCAACAAGAAAAAAGTTCTGACCAAAGGAATGCACAAAAATAAAGACTGAAAAACTGGTTGCTCATTATTGCTTAAACCAGGCCAGTCATGAAGGAGTTAATTGATGCATTCACTGCTGGTCAGTGAGGTTACAGATGGAGGGTTGTTGGGTGAACTGCATGTAAATCTGCAATAGTTTGGGGGACTCCCAGCAGACAGAGGGGTTCTCCTCCAGGGAGCAGGCAGCACATGGTTAACTACCTGAGCCGGGTGCGGGTGGGTGCTGTCTGTCAAGGACCTCTGATGTCACACTCATGTGGCCAGTCATGTGACCAGCCTGTGGGAGGAGCCAATCGGGACTTTACTTCAAGAAAGAATGCTTACAGAACCAGAGAGAAGCCTGTTTGTTCCCTGGACGTCTCACTGGTGGCTGCCGACACGCTGCGGGAGGAGAAGTAACCCGAGAGAAGCCACGGCTGCAGTGTTCTCTGCGTGGGTAAGTCAGCCTCGCCTCCTCTCCAGCAGCCACACACCCCAGCCGCACCAATCACGCGGCTGCCAGTGTAATGCCGGTCGCCCTGCTCCGCCTTCTATACAATGCATAAGTGTGCATTTTGAATATGGCGGGGCTTATGGGCCCCCTGCAGAGCAACGGCCGGGTCGCAATGGCGACCCCCGCTCCCCCTCACGATACGCCTATGTTAGAGGGGGTAAGTTTTCAGATGGTTGATTTAGTCAGGTTGTCTACAAGCTTAAATAACCATCTTTTAAGCTGTGTCCATGTTTTATTGGTCCTTTTACGATCACTGAGAGCATTAACCCGGTGAACTTTAGATTGGAGATTCTTACCTCACTAAAGATCACTAATCTGTTCCTTAAGACTTCACATAGGCCGCCTGCAGACGAGCGGGTCGGATCCGGCAGCGAGAAATCTCGCCGCGCGATCCGACCCCAGAGCCTGCAGGGACGAGCGCGTACTCACCCGCGCCTGGCGGCCCCGGCTCTTTGATGTGCCGGCTGCCGCGCAGCCGGCGCATGCGCAGACCGGAGCCGGCGGCCAGGTGAGTGCGTGCCCTGCAGAAAATTAGAACATGCCGCGGTTTGTTTGCCGCGCGAGATTTCGCGCGGCCAAACCGCGGCCGTCTGCATAGGAGTGCGTATTGTAATGCACTCCTATGCAGACTTTCAGCGGCGGAAATCCCGTGGCGGGATTTCCGCTCGTCTGCAGGCGGCCTTAAGAAGGTGGTGAATACGGTACTTGGGTCATAACCTCCTTTGCCAATGTTGGTGGATGGGAATCTGCAGTTCGAGATCAGATGCATCATTGACTCCCGTCTAGTCAGGAACTCGCTGCAGTATCTGGTGCATTGGCGAGGGTACGGTCCTGAGGAGAGGACGTGGGTTCCAGTGGCTGAGGTCAATGCAAACCACTTAAAGGGGTTGTCCCGCGCCGAAACGGTTTTGTTTTTTTTTCAACCCCCCCCCCCCCCCCCGTTCGGCGCGAGACAACCCCGATGCAGGGACCTAAAGAAAGCTTACCGGAGCGCTTACCTTAATCCCCGCGCTCCGGTGACTTCTATACTTACCGGTGAAGATGGCCGCCGGGATCCTCTTCCTCCGTGGACCGCAGCTCTTCTGTGCGGTCCATTGCCGATTCCAGCCTCCTGATTGGCTGGAATCGGCACGTGACGGGGCGGAGCTACACGGAGCCGGCATTCTGCACGAGCGGCTCCATTGAAGAGAGCAGAGACCCGGACTGCGCAAGCGCGGCTAATTTGGCCATCGGAGGGCGAAAATTAGTCGGCTCCATGGGAACGAGGACGCTAGCAACGGAGCAGGTAAGTATAAAACTTTTTATAACTTCTGTATGGCTCATAATTAATGCACAATGTACATTACAAAGTGCATTAATATGGCCATACAGAAGTGTATAGACCCACTTGCTGCCGCGGGACAACCCCTTTAATTAAAAACTTTCATGAATGAAATCCTGGTAAACCAGGTCCTGAGGGCCCAGAGGCCTTGGAGGGTCAGACCTGTCACACTGTTGCTATGCAGGACAAGAGTGATTGCATGTTGTGCAGAGATTGTTTGTTTCTATCTCTCTGTATCTTGCATGATTGCATGCTGACTATTAGTCATACCTAGGAGAGAGTTTAGGGTGTGGTTCTCTAGTTGCTCTTCCTATCAGCAAGTGTGGAGAGCTTTATATTTCTAGCTCTCCCTTTCCTCCTTTTTGGTTATTCAGTTCACTAGAGGAGATGTTGGAGCTGGTGATCCTCTAGCCTTGGGGTGATAAGCTCCCATTTCAGATAAGTGCTGCTTTTTCCTTTCTGTATTTGGTTACCTTTATTGTTTTGCATTGCGGTGTCAGTACACCTCTCTAGGGGTTCATATAGGGACAGCCAGGGCCCAGAAGAAGACAGTGGGGCTGTCCTTATGAGGACAATTACTCTGCTTGCAGGTAGGGGCTCCTCATAGGGACAGGTTTTCCATCTTCCTGGAGTGGTGCTCACTGTCCTGCATTGCATGGTGTATTATACTTGCGTTCAGTGTGAACATCACCCTGCGCCTGTGCTGAGCGTTGTCCTCTTGTGCCGCACGGACATGACAAAAACATTTGAACACTAGAGATACCCTGCAAATCTTGGAATCACTGTTCCACTTAACAGACAACAAAAACGTTCAATTAACCTAGTAAACAGAAATTGCATTTATAATACAATAGAGATGTTATTTTTCTCCACAGTATAGCCAGCGGCCTATCCGAGAACTTTGTTTAACAATGTGTAACCACAGGCAGCAGAGGCCCCACCCACCTATGGGAACCAATGGTTGCACAATCGTACAAATAATGCTGGCAAGATCGCTATAAAGACACATATTGCTGGAAAAGGCTAGAAAAGCATTGCTAGAGCCTGGGTGTACATCAGTCCATGGTTAACCAAATAAATTGGGAACTGTTGCTACTCTCCCTAGAAGTAGGTAACCTGTTAAGATTGCTACAAGAGCACAAAGGGTGATCCTTATACACTAAGCATAATTCTATAAGTCTAGTTTATCATTATTTGAAGGGGTATTCTGGGCACAGACCGACAGTTTAAAATCTAATGTACATCATCACAATAAGTCATGTTATAATAGGTTCACTGTACCTGGTCAAGCTACTGTCTTCATTTTCTATCTTTGTCACGTGACCGTGCACCTGAAAAATATCTCCACTTCCTCCCCTGTCATAAAAGTGGAACTCAGATGTATAGCAGATGCAGTCTGTAGCATATTGTTAACCTGCAGATACTGCGTTATTGAACAGAGTGCCAGGTCTGCCCATGCCATCACCAGAAACCAATGAGCAGAAGTCTTCTTGCAATTGGACATAACATTGCATTTGACAGCACAACTGCCTTTTCCCAGCTGCTCTTGACTAGTTGGAGCAGCCTAAATCTATATCAATCAATAGGCAGCACAAAGGATTCAAGCTAGCTGTCAGACATTGCCCCATCTAAACAGCTGAGACCCCCATTGCCCCAGTGTCAGGTCTGTGACCTTGATCAGCTGCTCATTGATCCAAGGGGTTTAACACTTGACCTCAGTGAAGCCACCATAGAGATATAGTTTGGGAATAGAGAGATGTAACACCGTGTATGTAAAGAAATACATTTCCTGAAATGCAGTTGTGGAGAAAGGATCTAAATGGAAACCTCATTGTGTTTCATGTCCTACCTATCATCCAGGACTTCTCCCCCTTCTATTCGTATTATTAAGCGCTGAGGAAAACATTAGCGCTATACAAATAAAGCTTATTATCATTGCATTATTTCCTCAGCACTCTGGAAGCCCCAGTAATAGTTACAAACACCTTGATATTTCCACTGCATGGTGAGTATACCATGTTCAATGTATGGTCTGCACGGTGTGGTACTCTACGTTCTAAGCATTGATAGTAGCAGTATTGTTAAGGCAATTTCAGAGCTTAATGTTTGTTTTCCCCCTTTTACTATATTTACATTACCTTTCATTAACTGCCCAGACGGCGTCATCTGCTTTCCTTCAACTCCACTGATTTTTCTCATAATCACTACTCCCTTGTGTATACTTAGATTCATTTACTCTCAGTTCATTCTTCAACTTTCCCATACTTTTGATTTCCTAATATTATTCTTCAGATGTATTCACCACGAACCCACTTCACCACAGTCCTAAGTTATGGCCTTCCACATTAACATGTATCACTCATACTTTCCAACTCTCCTGGAAGTCGAGATTTCCTAGAAGAGACATCAAATCATCCAGGTGCTCCACCATCTTTAGATCATACTGTAATGGCTCCGAGTTAGGGCCCTAAAGCACTTGTTTGGCTACATCTTTATGTGTCTGTGTCATTGATTGTGATGAAGTTGTGTGTATTGGTCTGCCCTGGTTGCTAAAAGGTCATTGTCTGGTGTCAGTGTCAAACATGTTTGTGTCTGTACCCCTGCCATCCTAACCTGCTCTGTGTCTTGTCAATTGACCCGATCTGAGTTAGGATTGGTTAGGGGGTAGTGTTGGGTCAAGCTTGGGAGAAGTGAAAATGTAGCCAGAGATGAAGGACAAACTTGCGATTTTTGTGCGATGCCCTTTTAACATTAGAAAATCCCATTGGCATTCACGTTAGAAATGCAGCGATACTACATCAAAAAAACGCAAGTGAGGAAGAGCCCTTAGCTCAGACCAGCCAGTCAGAGCCAAGCACAAGTCAAGCTCAGCCTAATTTAATGTTGAAACCCCTCTAGGGGAGATGCAAGTCGTGAAGACCTCCAACGGAGAGCCTTTTTCCTCCCTTCATGAGTGGAAATATCAGGCCAGACCCTGCGGAATCTGGAAGGAAGACAGTCCTAAGAACCGTGAATGTATGTTGTCCCGGCTAGGTCAGAAGTTAGCATGTCTGAGAGAGAGAGAGAGCGTTTGCTTCTCTTCAGCTCTTCACAAATAACTTCTTGGAATGACCCCCAGATAACTAAGACAGGCGGGCTCATCTTCCCCACAAAAGAGAGAAAGAGAGGGAGTTAAAGGAGATGTCTCGAGGAAGCAGTGAATTTTTTTTTTGCCCAGTCCCCCTAATTAAACATACATTACTAATTACCCCTGTAAATGACTTTCCTAGCTGGTTTCTACTTACCGTTCCAGCGTTTCAGCAACTTATAAAACTTTTTCCCAAGATGGCCACCAGCTCTTTTCGCATCGCTTGCTGTAGCCCGACGTGCGCGCTCCCGAGACGCTACCAGCTGTGTCTCCATGGCAACCAGGCGCCCCGCAGCCGCCGACCGGACCCCTGGAGTGAACACGGCCGACCAGTCACCCACCGCCAGGCAGAAGGTAACCGGCGCAGCCCCCCCCCCATCACAGCGGCAGCCCCCCCGGCCCAGCGACAGCCCCCCCGGCCCAGCGCTAGTTCCCCCGGCGCAGCGACAGCCCCCCCCCGGCCCAGCGCTAGTTCCCCCGGCCTAGCGTCAGCCCCCCCCCCGGCCCAGCGACAGCCCCCCCCCCGGCCCAGCGCTAGTTCCCCCGGCCCAGCGACAGCCCCCCTCCGGCCCAGCGCTAGTTCCCCCGGCCCAGTGACAGCCCCCCCCGGCCTAGCGCTAGTTCCCCCGGCCCAGCGACAGCCCCCCCCCCCCGGCCCAGCGACAGCCCCCCCCCCCCGGCCCAGCGCTAGTTCCCCCGGCCTAGCGACAGCCCCCCCCCGGCCCAGCGCTAGTTCCCCCGGCGCAGCGACAGCCCCCCCCGGCCCAGCGCTAGTTCCCCCGGCGCAGCGACAGCCCCCCCCCATCGCAGCGACAGCCCCCCCCCATCGCAGCGACAGCCCCCCCCGGCGCAGCCCGCCCCCGGCGCAGCGGCAGCCTCCCCCGGCCCATCACTTACCAGGACGGCGGGACAGCTGGGCGGCTTCTCCGGACAGCTCGGCAGCTCTGCACCTTCCTCTAACAGAGGAAGGTACAGAATGGCCGCTCCAGCGCGCTCCCGAGCAGTGACAGCTCGTCTGCGCATGCGCAGAAGAGCTGTAGCGGGGAGCACACTGAAGCGGCTCGTGCTGAAAGGAGAAGACCGGACTGCGCAAGCGCGTCTAAAAAAGCAAGCTGCCAGCGAATTTAGACGGAACCATGGAGACGGGGACGCCAGCAACGGAGCAGGTAAGTGAATAACTTCTGTATGGCTCATATTTAATGCACGATGTATATTACAAAGTGCATTAATATGGCCATACGGAAGTGTATACCCCACTTGGTTTCGCGAGACCACCCCTTTAAGGAATCCACGTGTGTTACTTTTGTTGTCAAGAAAATAGCAGCATGCGAACTGTTTGTTAATCCTATAAGCGCTGAGTAAACCGTGTGCCTCCAGTGTCATCAAAGCTTTTGTGTCTGGACTCATTATTTCTTTGTTGCATCGTATGCTGAGGCACTGGCGTCACATAGAACTTTTGTTACTGTGGTTAACGACCAACTTTGTGTGAGCCGTTTGCTGTATCAGACTCCGTTCTAGCCAGAGTGGCCACTACCGTGACTAGGCCTGAGCCAAAACAAACCACTCGGGTTACTGCTGCCGACTTGAGCTGATTGCGCTACTCCTCTTCCTCTGTTCTTGCAGTCCTCACCACTCCAGGATGCTGCTAGATATCCTAACGCCGACTGACTTAAGGACATTGTCTGTGGGGCGCTTGGTAGTGAAGGGACTGCAGGAACAGGGGAAGTGAGTATCTGCACATTTGTTCAGAGATGTGTATAAAGGTCAAGAGTCTGGCATGATAACAATATATTTACTGGGTTTGGTATATTGTCTGTAATTGTTTCGAGGATTTAGTATGTAGTCTGCAACTATTTTTGGTGGGTATTGAAGTGGATCATATGTACTATTTATGATTGAAATGCTGTAGATTGGGGCATACTCTATATAAATAGGTAGGGAGTAAGACAAAGAGTTTTGGAGAATGTGCCACATTTTGCTCCTTCTTGGAAGTCTCTCTGATGTCCCTTCTCAGAGGTTTATAAGTAATATCTATGCCTTTTCTCTCTGTGATGTGTCCCAACGCAGGGCAGTGATCCCACTAGGTTACTCTGTGTCATAGATTTTTTTTTTTTTAACTCTATCAATCTATCATTAGATGAATAGGCAATCAACCTATTGAGTTATTAAAGGACGTTGACTAAGCTAGACCAGGCAATGTGATATATTTTCACATTACGTCTTTTGTATATGTCTAATGGAAATCTCGATTGTATTCATTCTACCACTGATCACATATAGACTGCCACTGTGGAATTTTTAAATATCGATCCCTTCTTGTTAATTGAGGCAGTTCTGTCAGCTGGTTTTTATTTAGTAACAGATGCTATTTATGTTTAAAGGGGTTATACCAAGATTTCATGTTATCCCCTATCGACAGAAGAGGTGATAACTTGTTGATCAGTGGGGGTCTCACCGCTGAGACCCCCTACCAATCTCAAGAATGTGGGTCCCTTATTACCTGTCCTCCTCACTTCAGAGTTACTGCACCCCTCACAGTGAGGAGAAGACTGAGTGGACTGCTGGTTGTACAAGCTTGATGGTGTTCCATTCACTTTCAGTGGGATTGCTGAAATACTCAAGTGGCAAGTGCTTGGGTATTTCCATCAACCCATTGAAATGAATGGAGCACCGACCTCACATACTCAGCCAGCTTCTGCATTCATTCTGTTGTCAGTGCATGGGGGAGAAGTGACTCCTGCAATGACAGGCAGGGAGAGACATGGGACCCTCACTCTTGAGATCAGTAAGGGTCTCATTAGTGAAACCTCCACTAATTAGCAAGTTATTCTGAAATCTTGGTACAACCCCTTTAACGTGTTATATTATAGGGCAGTGCTGGCGAACCTTTTAGAGACTGAGTGCCCAAACTGCAACCCAAAGTCCTCAGTCAGCATAAAAATCATTGGTTAATTGCTGGCTTGCCGTGAATTGCTGTTTAAACGCTCCCTGCTCAGCACTTCACATGCGCTGCGGGAAAAAAATAAAAATCGCTCATGTATATGACCCTATTCAGAAGAATGGGGTTCATATTTGAGTGAGATATGTGCGTCTTGCAATGCATAAACAGTGGTTTGGGTTTTTTTTTTGCTCTTCCCATCTCCATATTGGTGTTGGCGAGGGATCTTTAACTGATTAAGTATTTTACAGCTATTTTTGCAAAAAAGCAATAAATATTTATCTGCACCTCTGTTATGTTTCGGACCCACCCCTGGCTAAACTACGCTGCCAACATGCAGGAATTCTGCAGTGAACGAGCTGCTCTGTGCTCTGCAGAACAGCCCGTTCACACGTCTGTGCTGCCGTGGCTTCCAGAGGAGCCTGTGGTCAGCACCATGGACAGCGCCGCAGCACGGAGCGTTTCCATAGCAACGAGGCGTTAAGGTGCGCTTAGATGTAATAGTTAAAACTAACAAAAGTGAATGATAATCATTCGGTTTAAATGCAAGCCAATGACTGAACGATGAACCAGAATCATTCACTTTTTGCTCGTTGTTCTGTTTTAGCCGGCATAAAAATCATTGTTTGTTCACTTGTCTTTGTGCTTAAACGCTCCCCGCTCACATAGGAACAAGTGTGAGCAAGTTAGTGATGATGTCGCTCGCTTGTTCAAAGAGCAATGGCTTGCCTAAAGGGGCCATTCCCCGTGTGTTTATAGGCACAGTATGCCTGATCCTTATATCCTCTATCATTTGTAGTCCTTGTTGTCTCTAGCCCGCTCAGTGGAGGTGAATAGAGATGAGCGAGCACCAAAATGCTCGGGTGCTCGTTACTCGAGACGAACTTTTCGCGATGCTCGAGGGTTCGTTTCGAGTAACGAAGCCCATTGAAGTCAATGGGCGACCCGAGCATTTTTGTATATCGCCGATGCTCGCTAAGGTTTTAACCCTTTCCAGTCCAATGTCGGGCCTGCCCCGACATCATCATTTTCCTCCACAGCTCCGATGTCGGGGCAGGCCCGACACTGCAGTGCAGGAGTGGATCTGCACCCGATCGTCAGGCACATCGGGTGCAGATGCACTCCTTTACTGGTCGTCATCGAGGACCCCCGAGGAGAAGGCAGAAAGGGTTTTTAACCCTTTCTGCCCACTTCTTTATACATTACATAGCGCTCAATTAGCGCTATGCAATGCATAGATTCCGGCCGGCGATCATGTGACCGCCGGTGTTACCTGACCCCCGGAGAATGCACAAGACGCCGGTCAGGTAAGCAGGTCCCTCCCTGCACCCTCCTGAACTCTGTCAGATCAGGAGGGTGCAGGGAAAATGTATTTTTTCTCACCCATTCTCCCAGCTCCAATTTATTTGGAGCTGGGGAGAATGGGTGAGAAAAAATAAATGGATTGGAAAGGGTTAATTTGTGAAAATCTAGGCAATTCAAGAAAGTGATGGGAACGACACAGCAACGGATAGGGCAGGCGAGGGGCTACATGTTGGGCTGCATCTCAAGTTCCCAGGTCCCACTATTAAGCCACAATAGCGGCAAGAGTGCCCCCCCCCCCAACAACTTTTACTTCTGAAAAGCCCTCATTTGCAATGCATACCTTAGCTAAGCACCACACTACCTCCAACAAAGCACAATCACTGCCTGCATGACACTCCGCTGCCACTTCTCCTGGGTTACATGCTGCACGACCCAGTGTCCACAGCGCACACCAAACTGTCCCTGCCCAGCCTTCAGCTGCCCTCATGCCACGCCACCCTCATGTCTATTTATAAGTGCGTCTGCCACAGGAAAAGCAGGCACACACTGCAGAGGGTTGGCACGGCTAGGCAGCGACCCTCTTTAAAAGGGGCGGGGCGATAGTCCACAATGCCGTACAGAAGCAATGAGAAATGCAATCCTGTGCCACCTCCATCTGGAGCTGCGCACGTGGGCATAGCAATGGGGAACCTATGTGTCACACACTATTCATTCTGTCAAGGTGTCTGCATGCCCCAGTCAGACCGCGTTTTTTTTATAAATAGTCACAGGCAGGTACAACTCCGCAATGGGAATTCCGTGTGCACCCCAGCATGGGTGGCTCCCTGGAACCCACCGGCTGTACATAAATGTATCCCATTGCAGTGCCCTGGACAGCAGAGCTAACATCAGATTAAATGCAGGTGGGCTTCGGCCCACACTGCATGCCCCAACCTGACCGGGGTTTTTAATTCATAGACACAGGCAGGTACAACTCCCTATTGTGAAGTCCCTGTGGACCGACAGCATGGGTCGCTCCCTGGAACCCACCGGCGGTACATAAATGTATCCCATTGCAGTGCCCAACACAGCTGATGTAACGTCAGCTGTAATGCAGGTGGGCTAAAAATTAATTGGATTACACTGTAGGCGAGGGCCCCCAAAAATTGGTGTACCAACAGTACTAATGTACCTGAGAAAAATTGCCCATGCCCAACCAAGAGGGCAGGTGAAACCCATTAATCGCTTAGCTTACTGTGGCTTAATTGGTAACTAGGCCTGGAGGCAGCCCAGTAAAAATAAAAATTGGTTGAGGTGAAAGTTTCAACGCTTTAATGAGCATTGAAACGTATAAAAATTGTTTAGAAAAATTATATGAGTGAGCCTTGTGGGCCTAAGAAAAATTGCCCGTTTGGCGTGATTATGTGAGGTTTCAGGAGGAGGAGCAGGAGGAGGAGCAGGAGGAATATTATACACAGATTGATGAAGCAAAAAGGTCCCTGTTTTTGACGGGGATAAAGAACGATGCTTCCATCCGCGGGTGCAGCCTACGTATTGTTTAGGTACCGCTGCTGTCCGCTGGTGGAGAAGAGAAGTCTGGGGAAATCCAGGCTTTGTTCATCTTGATGAGTGTAAGCCTGTCGGCACTGTCGGTTGACAGGCGGGTACGCTTATCTGTGATGATTCCCCCAGCCGCACTAAACACCCTCTCTGACAAGACGCTAGCCGCAGGACAAGCAAGCACCTCCAGGGCATACAGCGCGAGTTCAGGCCACGTGTCCAGCTTCGACACCCAGTAGTTGTAGGGGGCAGAGGCGTCACCGAGGACGGTCGTGCGATCGGCTACGTACTCCCTCACCATCCTTTTACAGTGCTCCCGCCGACTCAGCCTTGACTGGGGACCGGTGACACAGTCTTGCTGGGGAGCCAGAAAGCTGGCAAAGGCCTTGGAGAATGGTCCCCTGCCTGCGCTGTACATGCTGCCTGATCTCTGCGTCTCCCCTGCTACCTGGCCCGCGGAAATGCACCTTCGGCCACTAGCGAGAGAGGTTAAATATAGTGGTGAGATGGGAGATGACCACCGGGGAGAAGGAACGGAGGAGGTGTGAGGGGAGATAACTTTATTCTATGGGTCAATTTGATTACTACAATACTAAACATATGTAGTTTGTTTTTGCTGTACTATTTGTAGTGATCATGCTATCCTTGAATTTTGCACAAAAAGGGGTGGAAGATCTGAGAAAACTCAGACCTCAAGGTTGGATTTCAGAAAGGCAGATTTTAATGAACTCAGAAAGAGGATAGGAAGAATCCAATGGCTGGATGTTCTTAATGACAGAAATGTCCAAGAAGATTGGGAAATATTGCGAAATGAGATTATCAAAGTACAATCGTTACTAGAGATGAGCGAACGTGCTCGTCTGAGCTTGATACTCGTTCGAGTATTAGCGTGTTCGAGATGCTCGTTACTCGTGCCGAGTACCACGCGATGTTCGGGTTACTTTCACTTTCATCTCTGAGACGTTAGCGCGCTTTTCTGGCCAATAGAAAGACAGGGAAGGCATTACAACTTCCCCCTGCGACGTTCAAGCCCTATACCACCCCCCTGCAGTGAGTGGCTGGTGAGATCAGGTGTCACTCGAGTATAAAAATCGGCCCCTCCCGCGGCTCGCCTCAGATGCATTCTGACAGAGATCAGGGACAGTGCTGCTGATGCCGGAGCTGCTATAGGGAGAGTGTTAGGAGTATTTTGGGCTTCAAGAACCCCAATGGTCCTTTTTAGGGCCACATGTAAGTGTGTGCAGTACTGTGGAGGTTGCTTTTTGCAGTGTTGCACTTTTTTTTTTTTTTGGTATATCGGCCGTGCAGAGCATTGCGCCCTGCAGTAATACTCCAGGGCCAGAAGTGCTTAGGCAGGGACAGAAGACATATTATTGATTGAATATAGGCAGTGGGCCTTTGCAAAAAAATTTGTGGGAAAAAATCTATTTGGCCTGCCTGTCACTGTGCTCAGTGTTCTGGGTCTGTGTGTGCTGGGCGTAGTAGTTCTACAAAATCATACGCAGCCAGCTAAGTGTTACAGCAGGCTTGCGCCAAATTATTTCCTGGCGTTCCGTAAGCAAAGTCAGCCTCCAACCACAGGCCAATAAGCGGCACATTTAATTACAGCGTTCTGTTTCTGCATTACTGGTAATACAGCATGCTGAGGGGTAGGGGTAGGCCTAGAGGACGTGGACGCGGCCGAGGACGCGGAGGCCCAAGTCAGGGTGTGGGCACAGGCCGAGCCAGTGCGGTGGCCAGGGGTAGAGGCAGGGCCAGACCGAATAATCCACCAACTGTTTCCCAAAGCGCCCCCTCGCGCCATGCCACCCTGCAGAGGTCAAGGTGCTCTACGGTGTGGCAGTTTTTCACAGAGATGCCTGACGACCGACGAACAGTGGTGTGCAACCTTTGTCGCGCCAAGATCAGCTGGGGAGGCACCACCACCAGCATGCGCAGGCATATGATGGCCAAGCACCCCACAAGGTGGGACGAAGGCCGTTCACCGCCTCCGGTTTGCACCACTGCCTCTCCCCCTGTGCCCCAACCTGCCACTGAGATCCAACACCCCTCTCAGGGCACAGGCACTACCGTCTCCTGGCCTGCACCCACACCCTCACCTCTGCTGTCCTCGGCCCCATCCAGCAATGTCTCTCAGCGCAGCGTCCAGACGTCGCTAGCGCTACTGTTTGAGCGCGAGCGCAAATACGCCGCCACGCACCCGCACGCTCAAGCGTTAAACGTGCACATTGCTAAATTGATCAGCCTGGAGATGCTGCCTTATAGGCTTGTGGAAACGGAGGCTTTTAAAAGCATGATGGCGGCGGCGGCCCCGCGCTACTCACTTCCTAGTCGCCACTACTTTTCCCGATGTGCCGTCCCAGGCCTGCACGACCACATCTCCCGCAACATTGTACGCGCCCTCACCAACGTGGTTACTGCCAAGGTCCACTTAACTACAGACACGTGGACAAGCACAGGCGGGCAGGGCCACTATATCTCCCTGACGGCACATTGGGTGAATTTAGTGGAGGCTGGGACAGAGTCAGAGCCTGGGACCGCTCACGTCCTACCCAACCCCCGAATTGCGTGCCCCAGCTCGGTGGTGGTATCTGCGGCGGTGTATGCTTCCTCCACTAAACTACCCTCCTCCTCCTCCTCCTACGCAACCTCTGTCTCGCAATCAAGATGTGTCAGCAGCAGCACGTCGCCAGCAGTCGGTGTCGCGCGGCATGGCAGCTCAGCGGTGGGCAAGCGTCAGCAGGCCGTGCTGAAGCTACTCAGCTTAGGAGAGAAGAGGCACATGGCCCACGAACTGCTGCAGGGTCTGACAGAGCAGACCGACCGCTGGCTTGCGCCGCTGAGCCTCCAACCAGGCATGGTCGTGTGTGACAACGGCCGTAATCTGGTGGCGACTGCAGCTCGGCAGCCTCACGCACGTGTCATGCCTGACCCATGTGTTTCATTTGGTGGTTCAGCGCTTTCTGAAAAGCTACCCACACTTGTCATACCTGCTCGGAAAGGTGCGCCAGCACTGCGCACATTTCCGCAAGTCCCACACACACGCTGCCACCCTGCGGAAACTGCAACATCGGTTTAATCTGCCAGTGCACCGACTGCTGTGCGACGTGCCCACACAGTGGAACTCTACGCTCCACATGTTGGCCAGGCTCTATGAGCAGCGTAGAGCTATTGCGGAATATCAACTCCAACATGGGCGGCGTAGTGGGAGTCAGCCTCCTCAATTATTTACAGAAGAGTGGGCCTGGTTGGCAGCAATCTGCCAGGTCCTTGGAACATTTGAGGAGTCTACCCAGATGGTGAGCGGGGATGCTGCAATCATTAGCGTCACCATTCCTCTGCTATGCCTCTTGAGAAGTTCCCTGCAAAGCATAAAGGCAGACGCTTTGGAATCGGAAACGGAGGCGGGGGCAGACAGTATGTCGCTGGATAGTCAGAGCACCCTCATGTCTATATCTCAGCGCGTTGAGGAGGAGGGGGAGGAGCATGAGGAGGAGGGGGAAGAGACAGCTTGGCCCACTGCTGAGGGGACAGATGCTGCTTGCCTGACATCCTTTCAGCGCGTATGGCCAGAGGAGGAGGAGGGGGAGGAGCATGAAGAGGAGGGGAAGAGATAGCTTGGCCCACTGCTGAGGGTACAGATGCAGCTTGCCTGTCATCCTTTCAGCGTGTATGGCCAGAGGAGGAGGAGGATCCTGAAAGTGATCTTCCGAGTGAGGACAGCCATGTGTTGCGTACAGGTACCCTGGCACACATGGCTGACTTCATGTTAGGATGCCTTTCTCGTGACCCTCGCGTTACACGCATTCTGGCCACTACGGATTACTGGGTGTACACACTGCTCGACCCATGGTATAAGGAGAGCCTTTCCACTCATTCCCGAAGAGGAAAGGGGTTCGAGAATGATGCTATACTACAGGGCGCTGGTGGACAAACTGATGGTAAACTTCCCATCCGACAGCGCTAGTGGCCGAAGGCGCATTTCCGCGGCCCAGGTAGCAGGGGAGGCGCAGAGATCAGGCAGCATGTACAGCGCAGGCAGGGGAACACTCTCTAAGGCCTTTGACAACTTTATGGCTCCCCAGCAAGACTGTGTCACCGGTCCCCAGTCAAGGCTGAGTTGGCGGGAGCACTGTAAAAGGATGGTGAGGGAGTACGTAGCCGATCGCATGACCGTCCTCGGTGATGCCTCTGCCCCCTACAACTACTGGGTGTCGAAGCTGGACACGTGGCCTGAACTCGCGCTGTATGCCCTGGAGGTGCTTGCTTGTCCTGCGGCTAGCGTCTTGTCAGAGAGTGTGTTTAGTGTGGCTGGGGGAATCATCACGGATAAGCGTACCCACCTGTCAACCGACAATGCCGACAGGCTAACACTCATCAAGATGAACAAAGCCTGGATTTCCCCAGACTTCTCTTCTCCATCAGCGGACAGCAGCGATACCTAAACACTACGTAGGCTGCACCCGCGGATGGAAGCATCGTTCTCTATCACCATCCAAAACGGGGACCTTTTTGCTTCATCAATCTGTGTATAATATTCCTCCTCCTCCGCCTGCTCCTCCTCCTGAAACCTCACGTAATCACGCCGAACGGGCAATTTTTCTTAGGCCCACAAGGCTCAGTCATATAATTTTTCTAAACAATTTTTATACGTTTCAATGCTCATTAAAGCGTTGAAACTTTCACCTCAACCAATTTTTATTTTTACTGGGCTGCCTCCAGGCCTAGTTACCAATTAAGCCACAGTAAGCTAAGCGATTAATGGGTTTCACCTGCCCTCTTGGTTGGGCATGGGCAATTTTTCTCAGGTACATTAGTACTGTTGGTACACCAATTTTTGGGGGCCCTCGCCTACAGTGTAATCCAATTAATTTTTTGCCCACCTGCATTACAGCTGACGTAACATCAGCTGTGTTGGGCACTGCAATGGGATATATTTATGTACCGCCGGTGGGTTCCAAGGAGCCACCCATGCTGTGGGTCCACAGGGAGTTGTAACTGCATGTGTCCACTTCTAAAGAACCCCGGTCTGACTGGGGCATGCAGTGTGGGCCGAAGCCCACCTGCATTAAGCACGACATTACCTCAGCTGTGATGGGCAATGCAATGGGATACATTTATGTACCGCCGGTGGGTTCCAGGGAGCCACCCATGCTGTGGGTGCACACGGAATTCCCATTGTGGAGTTGTTCCTACCTGTGACTATTTATAAAAAACCGCGGTCTGACTGGGGCATGCAGACACCTTGACAGAATGAATAGTGTGTGGCACATAGGTTCCCCATTGCTATGCCCACGTGTGCAGCTCCAGATGGAGGTGGCACAGGATTGGATTTCTCATTGCTTCTGTACAGCATTGTGGACTATCGCCCTGCCCCTTTTAAAGAGGGTCGCTGCCTAGCCGTGCCAACCCTTTGCAGTGTGTGCCTGCGGTTCCTCTAGGCAGACGCACTTATAAATAGACATGAGGGTGGCGTGGCATGAGGGCAGCTGAAGGCTGGGCAGGGACAGTTTGGTGTGCGCTGTGGACACTGGGTCGTGGGGGGGGTTGGGCAGCATGTTACCCAGGAGAAGTGGCAGCGTAGTGTCATGCAGGCAGTGATTGTGCTTTGTTGGAGGTAGTGTAGTGCTTAGCAAAGTTATGCATTGCTAATGAGGGCTTTTCAGAAGTAAAAGTTGTTGGGAGGGGGGGGGCCCACTCTTGCCACTATTGTGGCTTAATAGTGGGACCTGTGAACTTGAGATGCAGCCCAACATGTAGCCCCTCGCCTGCCCTATCCGTTGCTGTGTCGTTCCCATCACTTTGTTGAATTGCCCAGATTTTCACAAACGAAAACCTTAGCGAGCATCGGCGAAATACAAAAATGCTCGGGTCGCCCATTGACTTCAATGGGGTTCGTTATTCGAAACGAACCCTCGAGCATCGCGAAAAGTACGTCTCGAGTAACGAGCACCCGAGCATTTTGGTGCTCGCTCATCTCTAATCGTTACCAATCCCTAAAAGAAGGAAGAATGGGAAGCATTTAGAGACCAGGATGGATGAACACAGAACTTGCACACACGTTAAAAAGGAAGAAAAATATGTTTATCAAATGGGAAGAAGAGGGAATATCTAAAGAAGAATATAATTGGGTCTGCAGAAACTGTAGGGCAGGTGTCAGAAAAGCTAAAGCTAATAATGAATTGAGGCTTGTAAGAGAGGCCAAAAGCAATAAAAAAGGATTTGGAGGGTCAAAAGAAAAGTCAAAGATGCTATTGGATGCTTATAGGATGAAAATGGTGAATTGGTTAAAGGGGTTGTCCCGCGGCAGCAAGTGGGGTTCAGCACTTCTGTATGGCCATATTAATGCACTTTGTAATGTACATCGTGCATTAATTATGAGCCATACAGAAGTTATTCACTTACCTGCTCCGTTGCTAGCATCCTCGTCTCCATGGTGCCGTCTAATTTCAGCGTCTAATCGCCCGATTAGACGCGCTTGCGCAGTCCGGTCTTCTCCCTTCTGAATGGGGCCGCTCGTGCCGGAGAGCTGCTCCTCGTAGCTCCGCCCCGTCACGTGTGCAGATTCCAGCCAATCAGGAGGCTGGAATCGGCAATGGAACGCACAGAGCCCACGGTGCACCATGGGAGAAGACCTGCGGTCCACCGTGGGTGAAGATCCCGGCGGCCATCTTCGCAAGGTAAGTAAGAAGTCACCAGAGCGCGGGGATCCAGGTAAGTACTATCCGTTTTTGTTTTTTTTTAAACCCCTGCATCGGGTTTGTCTCGCGCCGAACGGGGGGGCTATTGAAAAAAAAAAAAACGTTTCGGCGCGGGACAACCCCTTTAAGAATGATGTTGAGAAGGATGAACTTTTAAATTCCTATTTTGTATCTGTTTTCAGAAAGTAGATGGAACATCAGCTGATCTTCGTTGTGCTATTGGGGGAATAAACGAATGCAGGGAATAAAAGAATGCAGCCAATCTGTAAGCAGAGAGGTGGTGAGGGAACACTTAGCTAACTTACATGAATTCAAGTCTCAAGGTCCAGATGAACTACATCCTATGATACTAAAGGAAGCAGCAGAGGTAATTGCTGAACCACTCGCCATAATCTTTGAAAATTCCTGGAGAACAGGAGAAGTCCCAGAAGATTGGAAAAGGGCAAATGTTGTCCCTATCTTCAAAAAAGGGAAGAAGGTAAATCCAGGAAACTACAGGCCTGTTAGCCTGACTTCTATACCGGGGAATATCTTTGTACAAATTATTAAGCAGCATGTATGCAAGTACTTGGATGAAAATGGAGTAACTAACCAGAGCCAGCATGGGTTTGTAACAAACAAGTCATGCCAGACTAACCTAATTTCCTTCTATGATAGTATCACTGACTGGGCTGATCAGGGAAATGCAGTGGATATAGTATACAGGGACGTAACTATAGAGGGTGCAGGGGATGCGGTTGCACCTGGGCCCAGGAGCCTTAGGGGGCCCATAAGGCCTCTCTTCTCCATATAAGGAGCCCAGTACTATGAAGAAAGCATTATAGTTGGGGGCCCTGTTACAGGTTTTGCACTGGGGCCCAGAAGCTTCAAGTTATGCCTCTGATAGTATATCTTGACCTTAGTAAACCAATTGACAAAGTATCTCATACCATACTTAGTTGCCTTGTCAATCCCAGATTTGGTCATTTTTTCAATGTTAGGTGGATTCACAACTGGCTGAGTGATTGTACTCAAAGAGTGGTCATAAATGGCTGCACATCCAAGTGGAGGAATGCAACAAGTGGGGACCACAAGGCTCTGTCCTAGGCCCAGTGTTGGCCAACATTTTTATAAATCAGAGAAACTGTAGATGGGGAGGAGGGCTTCAACCATTAAAACTAATAACTTTATTGATTAAAACGCATACATCTAACAGGTAAACGCTGAAGGCGTTTCGGCCAGACAATGGCCTTTTGTCAACAGCTGAAAAATGTAGTTAAAGGGGTTGTCCCGCGCCGAAACGGGTTTTTTTTTTTTCAACCCCCCCCCCCCCCATTCGGCGCGAGACAACCCCGATGCAGGGGTTAAAAAAGATCACCGGACAGCGCTTACCTGAATCCCCGCGCTCCGGTGACTTCTTACTTACCCGGTGAAGATGGCCGCCGGCATCTTCTCCCTCCGTGGACCGCAGGGCTTCTGTGCGGTCCATTGCCGATTCCAGCCTCCTGATTGGCTGGAATCGGCACGTGACGGGGCGGAGCTACACGGAGCCCCATTGAGAAGGTAAGAAGACCGGGACTGCGCAAGCGCATCTAATTTGGCCATTAGACGGCGAAAATTAGACTGCAACCATGGAGACGAGGACGCCAGCAACGGAGCAGGTAAGTGAAAAACTTTTTATAACTTCTGTATGGCTCATAATTAATGCACAATGTACATTACAAAGTGCATTAATATGGCCATACAGAAGTGTATAGACCCACTTGCTGCCGCGGGACAACCCCTTTAACACATAACTTTTATAGCAAGATACAAATCTATGACCCTGATTAAAAGAAACAGAGTACCTGTGTCAGTCAGCCCAGTCGGGTGAATGAGTCGCTGAGTGGGTGCGTTCAGAGTATAATACTGACACCTGTTAAGTCATGAGAGTCGGGGGGAATTTAGGGGGTTAATATAAAACAAAACAAAAGGTAAGGAAGAATCCAAAAAGCCTCCCTACGGAAAATATCTTGCATTTCTACCTTCTGCTTTCTATTTCTACACGCCGAAGCATGCAAATCCTTCCACCTCACCCTCATGGTTAGCAACCCCCGATTTGCCTACACGGCCCTTCTGAATATCCCTAAGATGCTCCGCCATTCTGATCTGGAATTTTCTAAACGCATGGCTTGGGGACACCTCCTGCAGTGTGTGTGGATGGATGGATGGAGATAGAGATATATATATATATATCTCTATCTCTATCTAAGATTTTTTCATTCTCTGCATGATTTAAAGAGAGATTTCCTCATTGCCCTGGAATCAAGTATTATCTGAACATTATTGAAGTATTTATAATAAACGCTTACATATTAAGCCCAAAAACGGAATTTAAATTCTCCCATTATTAAAGATGGACACACAGGGAGATGCTGAGGTACAAACAAGGATGAGAAAACTGTCTCAGATGTTTGATATATCAGGAACTACTCCTGTTTCTTCGGATCATGAAATTAAATCACTTATTTATAATTTAGAGAAACAAAAAGTAGTGAAATGAAAACATGCGACAGAAACTCACTTGTTAAATACCTTGAATTAAGCATGATACCGAGGGGACTACGCCTTAGGAGAATCCCCACAACACAATACAATGAGACTTTCACTGAAAAATAGAATCAAGCCCTATAAATAGTGCTCAGGTTTACAGTCACGATTGGGCGGTACTATGGGTCGACCATCACAATGGCAAGTGGGTGCGGCAGTGGAGCTGTGAGGCCCGGCGAGCCGACCCAAGTGAGGGTCAGCGTCACCCATAGCCACCTACATTTTTGGTGGCTAACAGCTTGGTGGGCAGTGCAGCGTTCGGGGTCCGGGTAGAAATGGCGCCTTGGCGACATCTGCAGAAAGTAAGAGGCCTCTAATGATTTTCTCTGGTCTTCTATATACAACTGTTGGGTTAAATGGACGTCCGCGGGACTGTGGTAGGGAAATTGCAGTGTGTAAGGAAACTATGTTGTGTGGTGATGATTTAAGTTTTGTTGGTTTTGAATGATTCTGTAATTAGAATAAAAGACTGTGAAATGAGTGGTAACTTTATTACAGAGCCCAGAGGGTTGGGTGTGGTACAAAGCCTAGACCACTAAGCTAAAAGTAAAGCGCCCCGGGGAGTACTCCACCTAGTCGTGATGGCCGTATGCCTTCAGCAGTCATCTTTACCCCCCAGCAAGCTGGGTACTCATTGCACCCACCTCAGAAGGATGGAAGGCTGAGTCGATCCTGAGCCGGCTACCTGACCCATGCGGGGGATTGAACCCACATGCTTCAGGTCGTGAGCGAGAGCTTAGGACTGCGCACCGCTGCAGAAAAAAATGAAAAAATTTCTCCCCGACTGGCTTGTTAACCAGTGCCCTAGTGAAAGACTGCATGAACTGTAAAGAAATGAGTGGCCAAAGATGCACACCACGCTGGGATACGTTTCCATACAACGTGTGACCCTTTTTAAATTGTGCTTCATAGCTGACAAATCGCAGACAAATTATTGTATGATTTTAAGTGCCATCCCATGCCACCTCCGTCGCAGCATTTCATTAGCCACAAACGCCAGCATAAGGGGGGACTCAGAGGCCAGTACTTCTACATTTTTTGAAGAAAGCAACTCATTTTAAAAATAATTTTTTTTTACCAACATTACAGGTGAGAACCTGAAAGAGTTTTTGAACGAGAGTGTAGGGTATTTGTTTACCAGGAGTATAGGCGAACCCCTGAAACATTTGTGTACCAAGAGTATAGGTGTACCCCTGAAAGATTTTCTTACCCGGAGTGCAGGTGAACCCCTGAAATCCTTTTTTGACATAGAGCTCATACTTGCTTAATGGGATCCAGGTGGCGGTTCACCGACAGGCAAGCTGCCGCTTGTCCCAGCCACTGCCTCTCCCCGAGGGGCTTGTTAACCAGTGCCCCAGGGAAAGACGGCATGTACTATGAAGAAATTCGAGTGGCCAAATTAGGGACTGTTTCACCCTGCCCAAGACCTCGTCCTCTGCCCACACACTCATTGGGACGCCCACTTCCACGTCTATGTCCTCATCCTCTACCCTTACCCCTAGTGTTCATCATGTTGTATAATACACTGCGTCAAAATACTACGCAAACTGCGACGTATTTTGCGTACGCTTTAAGCCAAAAATAAACAGTGCAAAATGTGTACAGTCTTGTTATATAGTGTGGATTGACAGGACACACACTAAGGGTATTTTACATATGCCTTCAGCCAAAAATAGACAGTGTAAAATGTGTACAGTCTTGTGTGTCCTCTCGATCTGCACCATATAACACTTGGGCCAATTATGCAAATGCTTTCAGCCAAAAATAAATAAATTTGAATAATGAGGAGTTTTGTTAGTTCCTATATAGTCTGTCTACACCAGTAGCAGTATACTGTATAGAACCGGTATCAGTATGCAGTATACAGCCAGGATGCCTGTGAATGCTTTGTGCGCACTACTGGTCCCAGGCAGCCAAACTGATGATGCACAAAAGTGCAGTTGAAGTCCTAAAAAGGACTGTTGGATTCCAATTATTCCAATCCCGTGCCACCTGCGTCACAAAATTTCATGAGCCACAAACGTGGGCATAAAGGCGACTCAGATGCCAGAACTTCTACACATCTCCACAATTCAACAAGAAAACATTTTTTACCCAGAGTGCAGGTGAACCCCTGACAGATTTGTGTACAAAGACTATATAGGTGAACCCCTGAAAAATTTGTTGACCAAGAGTACAGGAGAACCCCAAAAAGCAATTGCTTTACCGAGAGTATAGGTGTACCCCTGAAAGATTTGTTTACCCAGAGTGCAGGTGAACCCCTGAAATCCTTTTTTTAACATAGAGCTCATACTTGCTTAATGGGATCCAGGTGGCGGTCCACTGACAGGCAAGCTACCTCCTGTCCCAGCCCCTGCCTCTCCCCGACAGGCTTTTTAAGCAGTGCCCCAGCGAAAGACAGCATGTACTTTGAAGAAATTAGAGTGGCCAAACCAGCCACTGTTTCACCCCGCCCAGGACCTTGGCCTCTGCCCACTTCCTCATTTGTGCGCCCACATCCATGTCCTCATCCTCGACCCTTACCCCTAGTCTTCATCATGTTATATAATGCACTGCGTCAAATTGCTATGCAAACTGTGAGATATGTTACATACGCTTTAAGCCAAAAATACTGTAAAATGTGTACAGTTTTGTTATATAGTGCAGATCGAGAGGACACACACTAATGGTATTTTACGTACGCTTTAAGCCAAAAATAGACAGTGTAAAATGTGTACAGTCTTGTTATATAGTGTAAAATGTGTACAGTCTTGTGTGTCCTTTCGATCTACACAATATAACACTTGGGCTTATTATGCAAATGCTTTCAGCCAAAAACAAATTTAAAAAAATGAAAAATGAGAGGAGGTTTGTTATTTCCTTTATACACTCTGTACACCAGTAGCAGTATACTGTATAGAACCAGTAACACTATGCAGTATACAGCCAGGATGCTTGTGAATGCTTTGTGCCCACTACTGGTCCCATGCAGCCAAACTGATGATGCACAAAAGTGGAGTTGCAGTCCTAAAAAGTCCAATTATTCCAATCCTATGCCACCTCCGTCACAAGACTTCACAAGCCAAAAACGTGGGCATAAAGGGGACTCAGATGCCAGTACTTCTACACATCTCCATAATTCAACAACCCATTCTACAGCAAAATATTTTTTAACCCAGAGTGCAGGTGAACCCATGAAAAATTTGTTTACCAAAGAGTATAGGCGAACCCCAGATACAATTGCTTTACGAAGAGTATAAGCGAATCCCTGAAACATTTGTTGACCAAGAATATAGGGAATCCCTGAAACATTTGCGTACCAAAAGTATAGGGAAACCCTTTAAAGATTTATTTATTAAGAGTATAGGCGAACCCCTAAAACATTTGTGTACCAAGAGTATAGGTGTACCCCTGAAAGGTTTGTTTGCCGATAGTGCAGGTGAACCCCTGAATTTTTTTTTTTTTAACATAGAGCTCGTACTTGCTTAACTTGCTAACAGAGCCTGGAGGCCGCCCTCCAAAAAAATTAGTTTTTACAGAACCTTTTGGCCCTCTGAAGAATTGGCTGTTCAGCGTGCTGACATGCTGGTTTAGGAGGAGGAGGGGGAAGATCAGAGGCTAGACCAAGCTACTTCTACCCTTTTTTGGGGTGATAGATGGTGCATGGGTCTCCAGTTCCAGCTTAAAGATACTTTGTTACGCCGCTTTCCACAGGTGGAGAAGAGAAGTCAGGGGAAATCCAGGCTTTGTTCAGCTTAATACGTGTAAGCCTGTCGGCGCTGTCAGTTGACAGGCAGGTACGCTTATCTGTGATAATTCCCCCCAGCAGCACTAAATACCCTCTCTGATAACACACTAGCGGCAGGGCAGGCCAGCACCTCCAAGGCATACAATGCAAGTTTGTGCCACGTGTCCAGCTTTGACACCCAATAGTTGTATGGAGCAGAGGGATGACGGAGGATGCTGATACGGTCACTATGAACACCCTGTAGTCCATGTTGGCCAGAATGCGTCTAACGTGAGGGTCACGGAAAGGGCAGCTTAACATGAAGTCAGCCATATGTGCTAGAGCCCCAATACGCAATACATTGCTGTCCTCACTAGGAGGATGACTCTCAGTCTCCTCCTCCTCTTCAGCCCATACACGCTGAACATATGTGAAGGAAGTAGCATGGGTACCCTCTGCAGTGTGGGCAGCAGTCTCTTCTCCCTCCTCCTCCTCCTCCTCTAATATGCGCTGAGAAACAGACCTGGTCTGGCTATCAAGGAACATATTGTCATCCCCCATCTCCTGTTCTATCCACAAAGTGTCGGCCTTAATGCTTAGCAGCGACCTCAGCAGGCAAGCAGTGGAATGGTTTGGCTATCAAGTGACGTATTGTCATCCCCCATCTCCTGTTCTATCTGCAAAGCGTCGGCCTTCATACTTAGCAGCTACCTTCTCAGCAGGCAAAGCACTGGGATGGTTAGGCTAATAATGGCCAATTCGCTGCTCACCATTTGTGTTAACTCCTCAAAATTTCCTAGCACCTGAGAGATGTCAGACATTCATGCGCACTCCTCTGTGAAGAACTGCGGAGGCTGACTACCACTCTGATGGCCATGTTGCAGCTGCTATTCAACAATGGCTCTACGCTGCTCATAAATCCTGGCCAACATGTGCAAAGTTGAATTCCAGTGCGTGGGCACATCGCACAACAGTCAGTGCACTGGCAGCTGGAAGCGATGTTGCAGTGTCCTGAGGGTGGCAGCATCAGTGATGGACTTTCTGAAATGTGGGTACATGCGACGCACCTTGCTGAGCAGCTCAGACAAATGGGGGTAATTTTTAAGAAAGCGCTGAATCACCAGATTAAACACATGGGCCAGGCATGGCATGTGTGTTAGTCTGACAAGCTGTAGAGCCGCCACCAGGTTACGCCCATTGTGACACATGACCATGCCTGGTTGGAGGTTCATCGGCGAAAGCCACAGATCTGTCTGCTCCGTCAAACCCTGTAACAGCTCTTGGGCAGTGTGCCTCTTGTCACCTAAGCTCAGGAGTTTCACCACGGCCCACTGACGCTTCCCCACGGCAGTGCTGCAGCGCACACATGCTAATTGAGAGGTGTAGGAAGAGGAGGGGGGGTTGAAGTGGCATAATAAGCCGGAGAAACCATGACAGAGGTAGGACCCGCAATCCTTGGTGTGGGTAGCACGTGAGCGGACTCGGGGTCAGACTCGGTCCCAGCCTCCACCAGGTTAACCCAATGTGCGTCAGGGAGACATTCGAACACCTAACTCTCTGCACGGGAGCTTGCTGTGAGGAGGTGCTGTGGGGAACAGTTGGGGGATTACTTGCTCTGGCCCTGATTCTCCCTCTGGCCACCCCACTGCCTCTTCCAACCTGTTCTGGTGCTGCACTAGCTTCCCCCTCTGAAGTGCTGTCCTCAGTAGGCTTACCAACCCAGGTCTGGTCAGTCACCTCATCATCCACCAGCTCTTCCTTTGAATCCTCAGCCTGCTCTTCCCTCAGACTTACTACCCTAACAACAACCTCACTGACAGACAACTGTGTCTCCTCATCATCCATAAATAGCTCCTGAGACACTACTTGAAAGTCCCTACCCTCATCACCCTGAGTCTGTGAAAGGTCCAAATTTTGGGCATCGGCCGCGCCAAACTCCTCAGGTGGCTGATAAACCATTTTTTTCCAGCTCAGGGCAGGGACCCGAGAACCGTTCCTGGGAGTCTGCCTGTTCTGAATCTCCCCTTTTCCTGACCAGGCTGGGAGGAAGGAGGAGCAGCCTGAGGATTCACAGATTCGGTCCCTTGGCTAGCGTCAGTGGACTGCGTGGAGGACTGGGTGTTGGATAAATTACTGGACACATTATCCGCTATCAACGTCATCACCTGATCGCACTGTAGTGCTTTTAATAATGGTCTACCACGCGGACCTGCAAAATGTGGGATGAAGCTAGGGAGGGGAGATACATGTCGCTCTACTAATCCCTCATCAGCAGGCACTGTTTCACCCCGCCCAGGACCAGGGCCTCTGCCCACATTCTGATTCGGACGCCCATGTCCACGACCCTTACCCCTAGTCTTCATCATGTCGTATAATGCACTTGGTAAAAATGCTACGCAAACTGTAAGGTATTTTGCTTACGTTTATAGCCCAAAAAAGACACTGCAAACAGCATATAGTGTTGTTAGATAGTGTGGATTAACAGGACACACCCAACGGTATATAGCTAACGCTTTAAACACAAAAAAAGAAACTGTAAACTGCGTACAGTCAAGTTAGATAGTATGCATCGACAGGACACACACAGGGGTGTATAGCGTACGCTTTAAGCCCAAAATACACACTGTAAACAGCGTATAGTCTTGTTAGATACTGTGGATTGACAGGACGCACACAAGGGTATATAGCGTATGCTTTGAGCCCCAAAATATACACAGGAAACAGCGTATACTGTTAGATAGCGTGGATTGACAGGACCCACACAGGGGTATATAGCGTACACTTTGGGCACCCAAAAAAAATTGAAAAATGATACCGTGTTTCCCCAAAAATAAGACAGTGTCTTATATTAATTTTTTTTTCAAAAAGGTTTAACTTTTTTACATGTATAGCTGCCTGGACACTATTTAAATTGACTTTTTAAATTAACTGTTAGCAGGGCTTAATTTTGGAGTAGGGCTTGTATTTCAAGCATCATCAAAAAGCTTGAAAAATCATTTTGCATCCTCAAAAATTCTGTAAAATCATGCTATGTCTTATTTTCAGGGTTTGTCTTATTTTCCGATCTACTCTCTGTACACCACTAGCAGTATACTGCATAAAACCGGTAACGGTATGCAGTATACAGCCGGGATGCTTGAGAATACTTTGCGCACACTACTGCTCCCAGCCAGCCAAAATGCTGCTGCACACAATGACAGAAGTTGTAGTCCTAGAAAAGCCTGTTGGGTTCTTGTAACTTTAACTTACACTATTACTCTCCCTAATTAGCAGCAGCTCTGTCCCTCAGCTCATGCAGCTTGTGTGTGAGGCGAGCATTAGGTGACCGGAGTTTTTATACTCGTAGGTCACCTGATCAGTCCAGCCAGTCACTGCTATAGACGTGCACAGGGTTGGCACGTCACAGCAGGAGGTGCCAAAGCCTTCCCTGCATGTTTATTGGCTAAAAAAAGGCGCTAAACATGTGGGGAGGAGAGGGTGACATTTTCTCGAGCACCGTGGCATGCTCGCTCGAGTAACAAGCACCTTCGAGTATGCTAAAGCATCACGCTTGGATGAGCATGCTCGCTCATCTCTAATGATGATATAAAACTTTAAGCCATACACATTAATGGGGAGCCCCAGCATACAAGAAAGCAATGGAAGTGAGTGTGACACGTTTCAGAACTGAAAATAGCTCCTTTTTGAATCACAAATCTGATAAATATGGAAAATTAAAATGAAAATGTACCCCAAAAAATTATACATATAAAAAAAATTTATTATACATATGAAAATTAGTATACCTAAAAAGACGTCTTACGTGTTTAAAAGCAGGTTACGTTAATACTGTATGAGACATTATGTCTGTGAAGGGAAAATATATGGACATTTTCCGGGTAATGGGGGTCAGAAATAAAAATATTAGAGAATGTATTTAAATGTCATAATTCATGCAGATACGAGTACATGTAAGGTATATAAATGTGTCCTTGTTATTGCAGGTATGCATGTAGGAATATTATGTGTCATCATTAGAGATGAGCGAACGTACTCGTCCGAGCTTGATACTCGTTCGAGTACCACGCGATGTTCGGGTTACTTTCACTTTCATCTCTGAGACATTAGCGCGCTTTTCTGGCCAATAGAAAGACAGGGAAGGCATTACAACTTCCACCTGCGACGTTCAAGCCCTATACCACCCCCCTGCAGTGAGTGGCTGGCGAGCTCAGGTGTCACCCGAGTATAAAAATCGGCCCCTCCCGCGGCTCGCCACAGATGCGTTCTGACTAGAGATGAGCGAACGTACTCGTCCGAGCTTGATATTCGTGCGAATATTAGGGTGTTCGGGATGCTCGTTACTCGTAACGAGCACCACGCGGTGTTCCGGTTACTTTCAGTTTCCTCTCTGAGACGTTAGCGCGCTTTTCTGGCCAATTGAAAGACAGGGAAGGCATTACAACTTCTCCCTGTGACGTTCAAGCCCTATACCACCCCCCTGCTGTGAGTGGCTGGGGCGATCAGATGTCACCCGAGTATAAAAGTCGGCCCCTCCCGCGGCTCGCCACACATGCCTTGTGAGTTAGCTGAGGGAAAGTACTATCGTGCTGGTGCTGCTGTAGGGAGAGCGTTAGGAGTTAGTGTAGGCTTCAAGAACCCCAAAGGTCCTTCTTAGGGCCACATCTACCTGTGTGCAGGCTGCTGCTAGCAGTGTTTTTTTGTTTTTTTTTTTCCTCAAAATCGGCAGTGCAGAGCATTGCACCCGGTATTAGGGACAGAAGTGGTGCATAGGCAGGGAGAGTGTTAGGAGTGAGTGTAGCCTTCAAGAACCTCAACGGTCCTTTCTAGGGCCAAATTTAAGCGTGTGCAGTAGTGTGCTGGCTGCTGTTAGCAGTGTTGCATTTTTTTTTTTTTCTAAAAAATGGTCTGTGCAGAGCATTGCACCCTCCATTGATACTGCAGGGACAGAATTGTGTAGGCAGGGCCACAACACAGTTATTGTTCATTGAATATATGCAGTGGGTCCTTCCCTTTGCAAAAAAGGAAAAGAAATTATATTTGGCCTGCCTGTGTCAGTCCTAAGGTCTCCGTGTACGTGTGTGCTGCGTGGACAACGTACATCAGACGCAACCAGCTGTGGTTTACTGCAGCCTAGCGCCATTGTCTTTCCTGACTGGCAAATACCTGCTCTGCCAGAGTTAATAACTCTGCTACACTAAAGTTGTGTGACACTTTTTCAGGGCCACACCACAGTTATTAAACGTATTGTTCATTGAATATCCGCAGTGGGGCCCTCCCTTTGCAAAAAAGCGAATTCAATTAATTATATTTGGCCTGCCTGTGTCAGTCCTAAGGTCTCTGTGTACGTGTGTGCTGCGTGGAGAACGTACAAAAATCAGACGCAACCAGCTACGGTTTACTGCAGGCTTGCGCCATTGTCTTTCCTGACTGGCAAATACCTGCTCTGCTAGAGTTAATAACTCTGCTACACTAAAGTTGTGTGTCACTTTTTCAGGGCCACACTACAGTTCTAAAAGTTATTGTTCATTGAATATACGCAGTGGGTCCTTCCCTTTGCAAAAAAGGAAAAGAAATTATATTTGGCCTGCCTGTGTCAGTCCTAAGGTCTCCGTGTACGTGTGTGCTGCGTGGACAACGTACAAAAATCAGACGCAACCAGCTACGGTTGAGTGCAGGCTTGCGCCATTGTCTTTCCTGACTGGCAAATACCTGCTCTGCCAGAGTTAATAACTCTGCTACACTAAAGTTGTGTGACACTTTTTCAGGGCCACACCACAGTTATTAAACGTATTGTTCATTGAATAGCCGCAGTGGGGCCCTCCCTTTGCAAAAAAGCGAATTCAATTAATTATATTTGGCCTGCCTGTGTCAGTCCTAAGGTCTCCGTGTACGTGTGTGCTGCGTGGACAACGTACAAAAATCAGACGCAACCAGCTACGGTTGAGTGCAGCCTTGCGCCAATTTCTTTCCTGCCTGGGAAATCAAATCACTGGTAATACAGCATGCTGAGGGGTAGGGGTAGGCCTAGAGGATGTGGACGCGGCCGAGGACGCGGAGGGCCAAGTGAGGGTGTGGGCACAGGCCGAGCCAGTGCGGTGGCCAGGGGTAGAGGCAGGGCCAGACCGAATAATCCACCAACTGTTTCCCAAAGCGCCCCCTCGCGCCATGCCACCCTGCACAGGTCAAGGTGCTCTACGGTGTGGCAGTTTTTCACAGAGACGCCTGACGACCGACGAACAGTGGTGTGCAACCTTTGTCGCGCCAAGATCAGCTGGGGAGGCACCACCACCAGCATGCGCAGGCATATGATGGCCAAGCACCCCACAAGGTGGGATGAAGGCCGTTCACCTCCGGTTTGCACCACTGACTCTCCCCCTGTGCCCCAACCTGCCACTGAGATCCAACACCCCTCTCAGGGCACAGGCACTACTGTCTCCTGGCCTGCACCCACACCCTCACCTCCGCTGTCCTCGGCCCCATCCAGCAATGTCTCTCAGCGCAGCGTTCAGACGTCGCTAGCGCCACTGTTTGAACGCTAGCGCAAGTACGCCGCCACGCACCCGCACGCTCAAGCGTTAAACGTGCACATTGCTAAATTGATCAGCCTGGAGATGCTGCCTTATAGGCTTGTGGAAACGGAGGCTTTTAAAAGCATGATGGCGGCGGCGGCCCCGCGCTACTCGGTTCCCAGTCGCCACTACTTTTCCCGATGTGCCGTCCCAGCCCTGCACGACCACGTCTCCCGCAACATTGTACGCGCCCTCACCAACGCGGTTACTGCCAAGGTCCACTTAACAACAGACACGTGGACAAGCACAGGCGGGCAGGGCCACTATATCTCCCTGACGGCACATTGGGTGAATTTAGTGGAGGCTGGGACAGAGTCAGAGCCTGGGACCGCTCACGTCCTACCCACCCCCCGAATTGCGGGCCACAGCTCGGTGGTGGTATCTGCGGCGGTGTATGCTTCCTCCACTAAAGCACCTTCCTCCTCCTCCTCCTCCAACCCAACCTCTGTCTCGCAATCAAGATGTGTCAGCAGTACGTCGCCAGCAGTCGGTGTCACGCGGCGTGGCAGCACAGCGGTGGGCAAGCGTCAGCAGGCCGTGCTGAAACTACTCAGCTTAGGAGAGAAGAGGCACACGGCCCACGAACTGCTGCAGGGTCTGACAGAGCAGACCGACCGCTGGCTTGCGCCGCTGAGCCTCCAACCGGGCATGGTCGTGTGTGACAACGGCCGTAACCTGGTGGCGGCTCTGCAGCTCGGCAGCCTCACGCACGTGCCATGCCTGACCCATGTCTTTAATTTGGTGGTTCAGCGCTTTCTGAAAAGCTACCCACACTTGTCATACCTGCTCGGAAAGGTGCGCCAGCTCTGCGCACATTTCCGCAAGTCCCACACGCACGCTGCCACCCTGCAGACACTGCAACATAGGTTTCATCTGCCAGTGCACCGATTGCTGTGCGACGTGCCCACACAGTGGAACTCTACGCTCCACATGTTGGCCAGACTCTATGAGCAGCGTAGAGCTATTGCGGAATACCAACTCCAACATGGGCGGCGTAGTGGGAGTCAGCCTCCTCAATTATTTACAGAAGAGTGGGCCTGGTTGGCAGACATCTGTCAGGTCCTTGGAACATTTAAGGAGTCTACCCAGGTGGTGAGCGGCGATGCTGCAATCATTAGCGTCACCATTCCTCTGCTATGCATCTTGAAAAGTTCCCTGCAAAGCATAAAGGCAGACGCTTTGGAATCGGAAACGGAGGCGGGGGAAGACAGTATGTCGCTGGATAGTCAGAGCAACCTCATGTCTATATCTCAGCGCATTGAGGAGGAGGGGGAGGAGCATGAGGAGGAGGGTGAAGAGACAGCTTGGCCCACTGCTGAGGAGACAGATGCTGCTTGCCGGTCATCCTTTCAGCGTGTATGGCCAGAGGAGGAGGAGGAGGAGGAGGAGGATCCTGAAAGTGATCTTCTGAGTGAGGACAGCCATGTGTTGCGTACAGGTACCCTGGCACACATGGCTGACTTCATGTTAGGATGCCTTTCTCGTGACCCTCGCGTTACACGCATTCTGGCCACTACGGATTACTGGGTGTACACACTGCTCGACCCATGGTATAAGGAGAGCCTTTCCACTCTCATTCCCGAAGAGGAAAGGGGTTTGAGAATGATGCTATACCACAGGGCGCTGGTGGACAAACTGATGGTAAACTTCCCATCCGACAGCGCTAGTGGCCGAAGGCGCATTTCCGCCGCCCAGGTAGCAGGGGAGGCGCAGAGATCAGGCAGCATGTACAGCGCAGGCAGGGGAACATTCTCCAAGGCCTTTGCCAGCTTTATGGCTCCCCAGCAAGACTGTGTCACCGGTCCCCAGTCAAGGCTGAGTTGGCGGGAGCACTGTAAAAGGATGGTGAGGGAGTACGTAGCCGATCGCACGACCGTCCTCGGTGACGCCTCTGCCCCCTACAACTACTGGGTGTCGAAGCTGGACACGTGGCCTGAACTCGCGCTGTATTCCCTGGAGGTGCTTGCTTGTCCTGCGGCTAGCGTCTTGTCAGAGAGTGTGTTTAGTGCGGCTGGGGGAATCATCACGGATAAGCGTACCCACCTGTCAACCAACAGTGCCGACAGGCTTACACTCATCAAGATGAACAAAGCCTGGATTTCCCCAGACTTCTCTTCTCCACCAGCGGACAGCAGCGATACCTAAACAATACATAGGCTGCACCCGCGGATGGAAGCATCGTTCTCTATCACCATCCAAAACGGGGACCTTTTTGCTTCATCTATCTGTGTTTAATATTCCTCCTCCTCCGCCTGCTCCTCCTCCTGAAACCTCTCGTAATCACGTTGAACGGGCAATTTTTCTTAGGCCCACAAGGCTCAGTCATATAATTTTTGTAAACAATTTTTATACGTTTCAATGCTCATTAAAGCGTTGAAACTTTCACCTCAACCAATTTTTATTTTTACTGGGCTGCCTCCAGGCCTAGTTACCAATTAAGCCACATTAACCAAAGCGATTAATAGGTTTCACCTGCCCTCTTGGTTGGGCATGGGCAATTTTTCTGAGGTACATTAGTACTGTTGGTACACCAATTTTTGGGGGCCCTCGCCTACAGTGTAATCAAATTAATTTTTTGCCCACCTGCATTACAGCTCACGTAACATCAGCTGTGTTGGGCACTGCAATGGGATATATTTATGTACCGCCGGTGGGTTCCAGAGAGCCACCCATGCTGTGGGTCCACAGGGAGTTGTAACTGCATGTGTCCACTTCTAAAGAACCCCAGTCTGACTGGGGCATTCAGTGTGGGCCGAACACCACCTGCATTAAACATGACATTATTACCTCAGCTGTGATGGGCAATGCAATGGGATATATTTATCTACCGCCGGTGGCTTCCTGGCACCCACCCATGCTGTCGGTCCACACGGAGTTGTAACTACATGTGTCCACTTCTAAAGAATCCCAGTCTGACTGGGGCATGCAGTGTGGGCCGAAGCCCACCTGCATTAAACATGAATTTATTACCTCAGCTGTGATGGGCAATGCAATGGAATATATTTATCTACCGCCGGTGGGTTCCAGGCACCCACCCACGCTGTCGGTCCACACAGAGTTGTAACTACATGTGTCCACTTCTAAAGAACCCCAGTCTGACTTGGGCATGCAGTGTGGGCCGAAGCCCACCTGCATTAAACATGACATTATTACCTCAGCTGTGATGGGCAATGCAATGGGATATATTTATGTACAGCCGGTGGGTTCCAGGGAGCCACCCATGCTGTGGGTGCACACGGAATTCCCATTGCGGAGTTGTACCTGCCTGTGACTATTTATAAAAAAACGCGGTCTGACTGGGGCATGCAGACACCTTGACAGAATGAATAGTGTGTGGCACATAGGTTCCCCATTGCTATGCACACGTGTGCAGCTCCTGATGGAGGTGGCACAGGATTGCATTTCTCATTGCTTCTGTACAGCATTGTGGACTATCGCCCCGCCCCTTTTAAAGAGGGTCGCTGCCTAGCCGTGCCAACCCTCTGCAGTGTGTGCCTGCGGTTCCTCCTCATGGCAGCCGCACTTATAAATAGACATTAGGGTGGTGTGGCATGAGTGCAGCTGAAGGCTGCGCAGGGACACTTTGGTGTGCGCTGTGGACACTGTGTCGTGCGGGGGGGGGGGGGGGTTGGGCAGCATGTAACCCAGGAGAAGTGGCAGCGGAGTGTCATGCAGGCAGTGATTGTGCTTTGTTGGAGGTAGTGTGGTGCTTAGCTAAGGTATGCATTGCTAATGAGGGCTTTTCAGAAGTAAAAGTTGTTGGGAGGGGGGGGGGCACTCTTGCCACTATTGTGGCTTAATAGTGGGACCTGTGAACTTGAGATGCAGCCCAACATGTAGCCCCTCGCCTGCCCTATCCGTTGCTGTGTCGTTCCCATCACTTTCTTGAATTGCCCCGATTTTCACAAATGGAAACCTTAGCGAGCATCGGCGATATACAAAAATGCTCGGGTCGCCCATTGACTTCAATGGGGTTCGTTACTCGAAACGAACCCTCGAGCATCGCGAAAAGTTCGTCTCGAGTAACGAGCACCCGAGCATTTTGGTGCTCGCTCATCTCTAGTCATCATTCATATAGAATAAAAATTAAATAAAATTGTGTATATGTGTCCAACTTACTCCAGATTCACTGTACATACTGGAGATCCATAATAATGAAAGCCATACGTTATTGTAAAATATATATATACTAATATAAAAGCATATAGATCTACATGTAAAACAAAACAACAGACGTAAAGTGAACATATGTAGATACTAGCTGATATACCCGGCTTCGCCCGAGTTAATTTGGTACTGGTGTTTATCTGGTGTTCACATGGAAAAGCTGATGAAGTCGTGGTTACTTTAGAGATACTGAGGAAAAAAATATGTTCACCATTTTGCATAGTTTTCTGCGTTACCCAGGAAACACCACGTGGAGGTAACCATGCGACGTTTCCTTTATATAAAATGACATCAGGAAGTGAGAGACTTTGATTACGTACATAAAATTTGGACACTAATTCTTTTGCACATAGAATTGAATAATCGAGTTGGGACCCATTAGCTTTTCCTATTTATGACATAATCAATGCTTGTGCCAAATTTCCCGTTTCTATGACACCGGAAAGTGAAAAAATTACATTCCGCACGTAAAATTTCGACGCCAATTCTTTTACGCGTAGAATTGAATTATCGAGTTGGGACCTATGAACTTTTCCTATGTATGACATAATCAATGCTCGTGCCAAATTTCATGTTTCTATGACACCGGAAAGTGAGAAAATTAGATTCCGTATGTAAAATTTGGACGCTAATTCTTTTGCGCATAGAATTGAATAATCAAGTTGGAACTCATTAGCTTTTCCTATTTATGACATAATCAATGCTCGTGCCAAATTTCGAGTTTCTATAACACCAGGAAGTGAGAGAAATAGATTCCGTACGTAAAATATGGACGCTAATTTTTTTGCGCATAGAATTGAATAATCGAGTTGGGACCCATTAGCTTTTCCTATTTATGACATAATCAATGCCTGTGCCAAATTTCATGTTTCTATGACACCGGAAAGTGAAAAAATTACATTCCGTACATAAAATTTCGACGCCAATTCTTTTGCGCTAGAATTGAATAATCGAGTTGGGACTCATTAGCTTTTCCTATGTATGACATAATCAATGCTCATACACAATTTCCTGTTTCTATGACACCGGAAAAAGAAGAAATTACATTCCGTACGTAAAATTTGGACGCTAATTCTTTTGCGCATAGAATTGAATAATGGAGTTGGGACCCATTAGCTTTTCCTACTTATGACATAATCAATGCTCGTGCAAATTTTCTGTTTCTATGACACCGGAAAGGGAAGAAATTACATTCCGTACGTAAAATTTGGACGCCAATTCTTTTGCGCATAGAATTGAATAATCGAGTTGGGACCTATGAACTTTTCCTATTTATGACATTAGTCAATGCTCATGCCAAATTTCCCGTTTCTATGACACCGGAAAGTGAGAAAATTAGATTCTGTACGTAAAATTTGGACGCTAATTCTTTTGCACATAGAATTGAATAATGCAGTTGGGACCCATTAGCTTTTCCTATTTATGTCATAATCAATGCTCGTGCCAAATTTCAAGTTTCTAAGGCATTGGGAAGTGAGAGATTTAGATTACGCATGTAAAATTTCGACGCCAATTCTTTTGCGCTAGAATTGAATAATCGAATTGGGACCCAATTACTTTTCCTATGTTGGAGATAATCTATGCTCCTGCCAAAATTCATGTTTCTACGATATCGGGAAGTTGGAGAACTTTTGGCGCGTCAGTCAGTCAGTGAGTGAGGGCTTTCAGCTTTATATATATAGACTAGCTTATATACCCGGCTTCGCCCGAGTTAATTTGGTACTGGTGTTTATCTGGCGTTCACACGAAAAAGCTTATGAAGTCGTGGTTACTTTAGAGATACCGAGGAAAAGAAATATGTTCACCATTTTGCATAGTTCTCTGCGTTACCCAGGAAATACCACGGGGAGACAACCATGCGACGTTTCCTTTATATAAAATGACATCAGGAAGTGAGAGAATTAGATTACATACGTAAAATTTGGACGCTAATTCTTTTGCGCTTAGAATTGAATAATCGAGTTGGGACCCATTAGCTTTTCCTATTTATGACATAATCAATGCTCGTGCCAAATTTCACGTTTCTATGACACCGGAAAGTGAAAAAATTACATTCCGAATGTAAAATTTCGACGCCAATTCTTTTGCGCTAGAATTTAATAATCGACTTGGGACCCATTAGCTTTTCCTATGTATGACATAATCAATGCTCGTGCCAAATTTCACGTTTCTATGACACCGGAAAGTGAAAAAATTACCTTCTGCACGTAAAATTTGGACGCCAATTCTTTTGCGCATAGAATTGAATAATCGAGTTGGGACCTATTAACTTTTCCTATTTATGACATAATCAATGCTCGTGCCAAATTTTCCGTTTCTATGACACCGGCAAGTGAGAAAATTATATTCCGCACGTAAAATTTGGACGCCAATTCTTTTGCGCATAGAATTGAATAATCGAGTTGGGACCCATTAGCTTTTCCTATTTATGACATAATCAATGTTCGTGCCAAATTTTCCGTTTCTATGACACCGGCAAGTGAGAAAATTAGATTCCGTACGTAAAATTTGGACGCCAATTCTTTTGCGCTTAGAATTGAATAATCGAGTTGGGACCCATTAGCTTTTCCTATTTATGACATAATCAATGTTCGTGCCAAATTTCACGTTTCTATGACACCGGAAAGTGAGAAAATTGGATTCTGTATGTAAAATTTGGACGCTAATTCTTTTGCGCTAGAATTGAATAATGGAATTGGGACCTATTAACTTTTCCTATTTATGACATAATCAATGCTCATGCCAAATTTCCCGTTTCTATGACACCGGCAAGTAAGGAAATTACATTCCGCACGTAAAATTTGGACGCTAATTCTTTTGCGCATAGAATTGAATAATGGAGTTGGGACCCATTAGTGTTTCCTATTTATGACATAATCAATGCTTGTGCCAAATTTCCCGTTTCTATGACACCGGCAAGTAAGGAAATTACATTCCGCGCGTAAAATTTGGACGCTAATTCTTTTGCGCATAGAATTGAATAATCGAGTTGGGACCCATTAACTTTTCCTATTTATGACATAATCAATGCCCGTGCCAAATTTGAAGTTTTTATGACATTGGGAAGTGACAGATTTAGATTATGTACGTTAAATGTCGACGCCAATTATTTTGCGCTAGAATTGAATAATCAAGTTGGGACCCAATTACTTTTCCTATTTTGGAGATAATCTATGCTTGTGCCAAAATTCATGTTTCTACGACATCGGGAAGTTGGAGAACTTTTGGCGAGTCAGTCAGTCAGTCAGTCAGTGCGTCAGTCAGTGAGGGCTTTCGTCTTTATATATATATAATAACTTTTCCTGAATCTATTTGTTAAATTTCCAGTGTTTCATTCAGGCCTAATGGAACAGTACATCTCCGCGCCCAACGATGTTACTTTAAAGTCCGCCATCTCACACTTGTGGTTTTCCAGAAAGTGTCTCAATACATTGTTTGGTGAAACCTTTAAGGATGTTAGGTCTATGGTTGTTAACCTTAGGGCATTGGTGGGGCGTACCACATATCGGAGCCCAGAAGTGCATTCAATGAGATAAATGGTGAGCTCGGAACTAGACATGGTGTTATGCAGTACCTACCATTTGTAGTTTTATGGATTTTTGTAGGACGACAGCATTTCTCCTTTTTTGTTAATATGCATTGTGGGTTGAATACGTTTGATTGTAATTGTATGTGCAGTGTATAGGACATCAGAGTAGCCAGTCTCCACCCATTAGCTCATGGAAGACTGAGATTTAGAAATACAGCTTACAGAGGGGGAAAACTGCTGAAAGTTGTTGTGTCCTGACTGGACATGAAGGATAATTAACCCCTTCATGACACGGCATATTTTGGGCTTAAGGACGCGACAATTTTTGGCGGATTTTCTTCTCAGTTTATCAAAAGTCATAACTTTTTTATTTTTCCGTCGACGCGGCCGTATGAGGGCTTGTTTTTTGCGTGGCGAACTGTAGTTTTTATCGGTGCCACTTTTGGGTACATAGACTATATTGTAAAACTTTTTTATTTTTTTTATGATAGCAGGGAGAGAAAACGCATCAATGCTGCCATAGAGTTTTTTTTAATTTTTTAATTTTTTTTACAGCATTAATCCTGAAGCATAAATGAGACATTCCATTTTTTCTGCAGACCGGTACGGTTACAACGATACCAAAATCCTTACATTTTTTTTTTAGGTTTTCCCACTTTTCTGCAATAAAAACCCTTTTTTTTGGAAATCTTTTTTCTATTCTAAATTGCTGCATTCAAAGTCATGTAACTTTTTTTTTTTTTTTTGATGTACGGAGCTCTATGAGGGCTTATTTTTTGCGAGACGAGCTATAGTTTTTACTGGTACCATTTTGGGGTTCATATGGCTTTTTTGATCACTTTTATTGCATTTTTAGTGAGGCAAAATGCTGAAAATTAGCATTTTGCCTCCGTTTTTTAGCGTTTTTTTCTGTGCACAGTCAAAAGCATGTGCAACTTATTGTACACGTCATTACGGACGCGACAATACCAAATACGTGGGGTTTTATTTTTTTTTTACCTTTTTTTTATGCTAATCTGAGAAAAAGCATAAAAAAATGGTTTTTTTACTATTTTTTTAATTCATTTTTTTTAATCTTTGTTTTTTTTACACTGTTTGTGTCCCTATGAGGGACTTTGACCACTGCCCTGATTATCGCTGTCATAAGGCATGGCAGAGCTACTGCTCTGCCATGCCTTATCGCTTATACAGCGATCATAGGCATAGGCAATACAGGACGCCAGTGTCTGGCGTCCTGTTACCATGGTGACAGGCCGGGCTCTCACGATGTTATCGCGATGATCGGCCGCAGACACAGAGGGAGCACGCTCCCTCTGTGAACTCTTTCCCTGCCGCGATCTACTTAGATAAGGGGGGGCAGAGAAGGGGTTAACAGCGGGGGGCGCATCTCTGATGCCCCCCGCTGTTGCAGCGGGACGCCGGCTGTGGCTGACAGCCGGCTCCCGCTGCGGGATAGCGCAGGATCATATGTGATCTCGCGCTATCCCCAGGATGTAAGTTTACGTCCTGTTGCGGGAAGTACCAGGCTGCCAGGACGTAAACTTACGTCCTGCAGCGGGAACGGGTTAAATGTAAAGAAGCACGACCATGCAAAACTAAACCAAGCACCACTGTGCTTAACAAACATAACTAAACCAAAATGGGGAAATCTCTCCCTAAACAAAGCCCCTTATCCCAGGAGCGAGCCCTGCCTAAGCGGCAGGCCAATCTCTCTGATAAGAGTGGACCCACACGCGTACCTAGGCCACTGATTAATCCCTACCAGGGAGCCCTGAATACCATACGCACTGCAAGGTACACAACAGTGGCACTTGTCTATAGCAGCAGACTGCAGCAGGGAGATGGAGCTCCAATGACAGGCTGTGCTCCTCACACCAGTCTAAGGAGCAGACTCAAATTGACCAGCACTGAGGTCAATTCTAGAATAGGTTATATAGGGCAGGACCACTAGAGACAGGTGAAAACTGACCTCACTCACCTGACACCACATCCCTCCGCCCCAGGAAAGGCAGAGACACTGCTAAACCCTGGTCTGGCCTGAAAACAAGGTGAAGATCTCAGAATAGCTGTGACAAAAGTCATCTGAAATGTTAGGTTCACTCCAAAGTTTAAAGTGTATTGATCAAAAGTTTGTGGAAATTATGGACATTCACTTATATAATATCTTTTACTTTTTTGTGTCTTTTTTGCCACTTTCCAGTGAATTTCACTTTGAAATGAATCAATTTAATGACTGAAGCTATAGTAAGCAGAATATTTCAGGAGAAATGACCACCTATGTAGCTGCTAAATTGTGTATTCTGAGAGGGTGGGACAATGGCAGAAGCCCTAATGTAGGTTCATCATCAGACATTTTGTCAATATATAGAGCTAAAATTCAGGACGGCTGTAGGATTCAGGCATGGGGGAGGAGTAGGTGCTCTCCTCTCCCCACAATGCACCTTCCAGGTCATCCCCCCTGTATCCTCACTCACTTTCCCATCATTCGAGGTACATGCCCTACGCCTTTTCCGCCCACTGTCCATGCGAGTAGCAGTTATCTACCACCCCCCAGGTGCTCCTCGCCTGTTTCTGGACCACTTTGCCGCCTGGCTCCCCCACTTCCCCTCCTGCGAAATCCCAACCCTCATCCTAGGACACTTCAACATCCCCAGTAATGACCCCATCTGCCTCTCAGCTTCTATCGCTCACCTCCTCCCTTGGTCTCTCTCAACTCACAGCCTCTCCCACTCACAGGGATGGCAATACTCTGGATCTGGTCTTCCTTCGCCTCTGCTCTGCTTCCAGCTTCACTAACTCCCCTCTCCTACTCTTGGATCATAACCTCCTCTCTTTCTCTGTCAAGCTTCCTAGTATCTCCCCAGACCCTCCTACCTCCCGTACATACAGGAACCTTCAGGCCGTTCACACCAAAAACTTTGCTGAGTCTCTACGGTCTTCTCTGTCCTCTATCGCTCTCCTCTCCTGCCCCAACCTGGCTGCCGCACATAACACCACTCTCAAACATGCCCTGGATGAAGTGGCGCCCCATGTAACCCAAGGCATCCAATATAGACTACGGCAACCCTGGCTCACGCCTCAAACGCGATTCATCCGGCTGTGCTCTAGGTGTGCTGAACAGCTGTGGAGAAAGTCCCAAAAGCCCGCAGACTTTCTCCCCTTTAAATTCATGCTTAGAACATACAACCTTGCCCTCCACCACGCCAAACAAGTCTACTTCACCTCTTGTCTCATCACTATCCCATAACCCTAAAAGACTTTGACACTTTCCACTCTCTTCTCAGCCCAAAACTGCAGCCCGCCATGACAGATCTCAGTGCTGAAGAGCTGGCTGCTTACTTCAAAAAGAAAATTGACGACTTCCGGCAGGAAATAACCTCCCAATCCCAGACTAGCCCTGACCCTAGTCTCGTCAGTACTGCATCTAGCTCCTGTTTACTCTCTGTACTTAGACCCACAACAGAGGAAGAAGTCTGCAGACTACTCTCCTCTGCTTGCTCCACCACCTGAGCTAGCAACCCTCTTCCCTCGTGCGGTCCCTTTCTCCGGTGTTAGTCTCCCACCTCACCACTATATTCAATTTTTCTCTGATGTCTGGCATTTTCCCATCCTCATTCAAACATGCTATCATATCACCGCTGCTAAAGAAACCGACTCTTGACTCGACTGATGCTGCCAAGACCCATCTCAAACCTGCCCTTTATCTCCAAACTACTAGAATGCCTGGTTTACTCCCGCCTTATAAGCTATCTCTCAGACAGCTCTCTTCTTGACCCTCTACAGTCTGGCTTCCGTTCCCAACACTCGACAGAAACCGCCCTGGCTAAAGTGTCAAACGACCTCCTGACAGCCAAATTGAGGGGCGACTACTCCCTACTGATCCTCCTCGACCTCTTTGCAGCATTCGACACTGTTGACCACAAACTTCTCCTCAGTATGCTTCACTCTATTGGACTAAAGGACACTGCTCTCTCCTGGTTCTCCTCCTACCTGTCTGACCACTCCTTCAGCTTTCGCTTTGCTGGCTCTACCTCCCCTCCTCTTCCCCTTGCTGTTGTGGTCCCCCAGGCCTCAGTCCTCTGCCCCCTCCTCTTTTCCATCTACACAGCCCCCATTGGACAGACCATCAGGAGATTTGGTTTCCAGTGCCATCTCTATGCTGATGATACCCAGCTAAACACCTCCTCCCGGGACATCACAGCAGCATTCCTCCAGAACACCACCGACTCTCTGTCTGCTGTCTCTAACACCATGTCCTCTCTCTACCTAAAACTGAACCTCTCAAAAACTGACCTTCTCCTGTTTCCACCCTCTACTAACTGACTGCATCCTGACATCTCCATCTCAGTGTGTGGCACCACCATAACTCCCAGACAGCACGCCCGCTGCCTTGGGGTCATATTTGACTCTGATCTTTTCTTCACCCCCTACATCCAATCTCTGGTCCGAACATGTCAGCTGCACCTCAAGAACATCGCAAGAATCCGCCCTTTTCTCACCATGAACACGCTAAAAACGCTCACTGTTGCCCTCATCCACTCTTGGCTTGATTACTGCAACTCCTTGCTGATCGATCTTCCCTGCACCAGACTCTACCCTCTCCAATCCATCCTGAATGCGGCAGCCAGGCTCATCTTCCTGTCCAGCCGCAACTCGGACACCTCTGCCCTGTGCCAGTCACTGCACTGGCTGCCCGTTAAATACAGGATACAATTTAAACTCACTACCCTCATCCACAAAGCCCTCCACAGCACCGCCCCACCCTACATTGCTTCCCTCATCTCAATTCACCACCCAGCCCGCGCCCTCCGCTCTGCTAGTGAAATTAGACTGAGTGCCCCTTTAATTCGAACCTCTCATTCCCGCCTCCAAGACTTCTCAAGAGCAGCACCTGTCCTCTGGAACGCGCTACCAAAAAACATCCGGGCAATCACTGACACGCTAAAGTTCAGGCGTGCTCTAAAAATGCACCTATTCAGAGAGGTATACCATATCCCCTAAACCAAACCCCTCTGTACTCCGCCTGATAGCATGCTCCTTGTCCCACAGACTGCAATCCATGATAGCCGTAATCAACCGGCACCTGCAGTCATCCTGATTCCGCCACTATACAGCCTGACCATTGTCTGTGTGTACAGCATTCCTCACTCTCCAACTCGCCATACCGTGCACATCTCCAGCCCCTTTTTATCTTCTGTAATCACCCCATTATCTGTAGTATGTAAGCTCAATGGAGCCGCTCACCCCTACTGTCTCCATCAATTGATTACTTCATGTAACTGTTGTCTTGCTTTATTTCCCCTGTATTGTAAGTGCTGCAGAATATGTTGGCGCTATATAAATAAAGATTATTATTATTATTAGTGAGGTACTGAAAGAAAATCACAGACACAGGCTAGGATATAAAATATTTATTATGTGACTATGACTGGTGGAAAGACAGAAAACTGCATTTTTTCAACAAAAACTTAAAATAGCATAGATGGAGATGCAGCCTACATTTCTTCTTTTTTTTGTTCTGATTTTCTCATTTTTTTGTCTTAAAGACGTATTAAAAAAAGAAGCTAACATAAAGATATCAAACGTATATAAAAAGCACAAACGTTTTGCATATGTTGGCCTAATAGAAGCCATTGAAATTTTACAGTATCTTTGCTTGGATACCAACTTTAATGTCAGAAAAATTGTCCAAACGTGATGTGAACAGAGCATTTTTATCAATATCGAAAGTATCATCCTCGAACAAAGGCCTGGCAGGGCTACAAAAGTAAATATGGGTCCCCAAAGCCAGGCCTTAACCTGACACATTCAGGAGATTAAAAAAAGCATACATTTATTTTGGTCTCCACTTTCTTAGTGTCTTTTTCTCATTTCCTCAATTTCAAAACAATCAGCCTTTACATTTTATAGTTTCCTTTTCACTGTTCGCTAAGAACATCCACAGTAATTAATAAATATACGTTAACCTTAAAGGCGGTATCGGCCTGCAAATGTAGAGAATTTAGGGTGCCTTTAGATGGAAAGTTATCATTCAAAAAATCGTTAAAACGAGAGAAAGTGAATAATAATTTCTTCAGTCTTAATGCGAGCCAACAACTGAACGATGATCGAGAATTGTTCACTTTTCTTCTTTTTTTTCTTTCATGCCTCCATTCCACCTGCCATACACCGAAACATTTCTCTTGGTGCTTCCAGGTCGTGGATGTGTAGAGCTCCAACTCATCATCTGCCCGACATAGCAGCTTGTAACCACCCACTAAACTTCTGATGTCCCTGCAATGCATACCCAGTACATCTTCTCTATACATCATGCAGAACCACTGGGGGAAGGACTTTGCATGTGCAGTCTCTATTTTAAAGGCATGTGCTTTGTTTCTGCAGCTCTACAGCTGGCCCATGTAGGTGATGTTATTAGTGAGGACACGTACATTGAGCTAGAATTAGGGAGGCATAGATAACGTGCCAAGTGAGGGGCATATAATCTGCAAAAATGTATAAGTTTACATTGGAGGAAAAAAAATATAAAAATTAGCTAGTCCCCGAATTCCCCTTTAAGCAAATATGTGCCCCCTAAGTTGCTGGGCCATCAGAGCTGCTACGCCAACTACATTGCAAGTTAAATCGTTAAAACTATATATATTTATTAGAAAAGTAGTAGGTACCCCTGCAGTGACCACTTCGGCTCACCTGCTCCTGGCGTTCCCCCGCTCTGCTATGTGCCGGCTGCCGCCCAGCCGGTGCATGCGCAGAGTGGAGCCGGTGCGTCACTAGTGACGTTTCTGTGCGGGCCTCTACGAGGCTCGCACAGAAATAGGACATGCCGCGATTTGTTTACCGCGCGTGTTGTTACACGGTCAAATCACAGCTGTCTGCATAGCTTTGCATTATCTAATGCAATCCTATGGCAGTGGGCACGGGCGGAAATTCAGCGGGAACTTCCGCCCGTGTGCAGAAGGCCTAAAAGACATCAGATAAAGAGATTTGTTACTTGACAAAAAGAGGAAAATCAAGTGCATTACAGACCATTTGAAATATTGGAGATGTGGCGAAAAGTAAATCAAATGAATGTTCTAAGATCCTTGGCTTTCGAAGACCTCCCTAAGTAATGTCCGTCGTCCTTTCATTTGTAACTGAGCTAATATTGTCATATTATCCAATAATACCCTCTCCCAGTAGCACTAGATGCCCAGTTTCCTTCTACAGGGATGTCTCCCCTTTGTTCTTTTGAATCTTTTTCTCTTGCAGATTCTGAATATTTTGCCCCAGCTTTTGTAGCTGTCGCTGTTGTTGGTGTGACATTAGATCAATCTGGGACTCCAGTTTGTGCTGCTGCTCTTGATACTTCCTGCAAGCATTCTGGTAAGTCAGAAAAAGATTCCTGCATTAAAGAGGAACACAACATGAGTATAGATCCGGTTCAAGAACATAGACTACTATTCATGCTAACAGCTGATTCCACATCTAATGAGTTATCAGAAGATCTACCTGTACCAACTTCCTAATACTAGTTACAGAAAGACATATAGTATCACTCAGGGTGGTTTCACATCTGTGTTGGAGCCTCCGATCCGTGACAAAATACCGGAAGAAGAAGCGCTGCATACAGAGCTTTTTCTTCCGGTGAAATCCTGGGTGACTGCATGGAAGCTGAACGGAACCCATTATACTCAATAAGGTTGGTTCAGCGCTATTTGGTTTCATCATAAGACAAAGCCGTTCGGCCATGGAGATTCTCTTTTCCCGCTCCAAACAGAGCAGGAAACTGGAGCCCTGACGCAGATGTGAAACCACCCTAATTCTATCCTAGTACATAGTCGTCGCAGCCTATGGCTTCTTACTGTTCCATTAAATGTGATTTATAAAATCATGAAACCACCAATGAATACAAGTGTCCTCCTCATCAAGTCGTTATGCCTTTCTCAGTTAGTCTTCTAAGCTATGTGCAAAAACTGGAAGGGGTAGTGTAAGAGAATGGAAGGACCGCATTACTGTGTCCTATGTGTGTTGCTCTGAGGATCAAGTGATTTGATTGTCTTTGATGCAAACAGCAGGGAGCTACAGCAGTCATCATCTCTATACACGCTATGTACCACCAAAGGGAAGTCAATCTGTACAAGGGGATTTAGGGCCCTTTTATACAAAACGATTGTCAGGCACAGACGCGCCCAGCAGTCATCCAGAGATACTTGCTCTTTGCTTTCACACAGGTGTGACGATCGCTCAGTGTTTCTGCTTGGCTACTTATCATTAGGATATGTAATAAAAGTTCAGCTTTACTGTTGGGTGTTGTTCTTTTGGCCTTGATTGCTATTTGGCAAATGGTTTGTATTCAGTTCTCTTTTTTGGCACTAAATATGACTTTCACTTAGAGCCCTCTAACCCCGCCCTCTATCTCTCCAAATATGGGAAGATATGTAGGAGATCTCCTGTAGCTTCAACCCCCTCTCTCTCCTTGCTATGGGGGATTCCAAGGCTGTTTCGTGATCTTCTCCCATTGATTTCAATGGGGCCCTGGTAAAACAATGGGCAATAGTGCAAAATTTTCTTAGCGCTGCGAGGCTTAAGTGAATACATCGCAAATGAGAATGAAACAATTGAAAATCATTGGTTTCATAATCATGTGTTTTAATTCACTCCCACATTGCTAGAAAACCTATCCCCAGTGGGTAAGAGCCCCTAGGCTGCTCTCACACAGCCTGCTTTTTACAGCGTTTCGCACGGTGTTTCAGATGCCACGCTGTAAAATGCTCCCATTAATTTCAATGGGTCCTCGCAGACTAGCGTTCGAACGTGGTGCTTTTAACACCGTCTTTTTCTAGCACAGTCTGCTCTATTTTCATTGTGTTTTAGTGCTTTTAACACGCCTCATCACAATGATGGGGTGCATTAAAAAACGCTGTCAGACGCTGTAGAATGAGTTAAGAGATTTCACCCAAAATCGCTGTGAAATGCTGTGTTTTTGAACGCGGCATTTTGTGTACGCATGTGTGAGAGTGGGCTATAATATTTATAGTAGAACATCAGATTAAATGAAAAGTTTGTGTCCCAGAATAGGCTGCAAAACCACAACCACCAGCAGAATGCAGTAAACATCACATATAAGGAACAAGCCCTGGCACCAAAGTTTCACCCAACCAAAAGTCATATGCCATCCACCTCGTAGCTGTCAACAAGCTAATACTTTTTCTCATGCAGGTGTATTTTCTGACCGTCTTATGTCCGTATAATTTACTCACTTCCGTCCATATTTACAGATCAAAATCACCCATCAAAGTCAATGGGATCACGCAGAAGCGCAGAAAATATGCAGCTGTATGCGTATTCACTGCATTTTTCACACTTGAATGCCAGGAGACGGTGAAAAAAAGTGACATTAACTGGGCCTTCTGGCATTTCTTTTTTTGTGCGCCTGAAAAATGCAGTGAATACAGATGCAATACGGGCATGACAGCCCCCATGCATCAAAAACGGATTCAACATGTACATGCAGAGATAACAGTATGCTTTTCATGGGCTGAAATTGCAAACGGCCGTGTGAATGAGCGCTTCTAAAGAGACATGCACTGTCCATAAGGCAGCACCCTTCCTCGATTGCAGGAGATGACGTTGAGGTAGTTTTTTTTCTGTTACAGCAGAAATGCTAGAATCACATCTGCTAATAGACAGGCTTCTTCTTTAATCCTTGTAATATGCATACAAAAGATAGAACAGGTCACTAGTCTCAATGTACCAACTATATATATCATGACGTTTTACTTGTAAGTGGGAGCGGGGAAGTCACATGTGGGGTAGGGAGAAAGGAAGGGTGGGTTGCTTCATACAAATTTTTTCTTTTTTCAAAAAGTTAATAAAAAGTATTTCAATCAAAAAAAACTATAATATATTATACCTATGAGCTTTGAAGAAATCTTTGATCATCAGTGCAGACTTTGTATTCTCAGCAGAGACTTTACAGGATAATTGCTCCACTTCTGAGAGGAGTCCTTCAATTCTTACTTTCATTTCGCTGCTCCTAAAATGAAAAGACATATAAAACGACTTTATCCAAAAGATGACATTAATTTAACCTCTCCGTCTTATGCCAATTTCCATTAATTAGAAAGTATGGCTGCATACATTTCTTGAATTAAGTTGTAAGTATAGATTAAAGGGCTTACCCAATTTATGTTTTCTTTTTTAAAAACAGGTTCCCCACATGCAAACATAACAAACGAGCCTACTCATCTTGCCTGGGTCCCCACAGCTCCTGTGCCGTCAGCTCCAGGGCTCTCCCCGTGATGTGGTCCTTGCAGGCTGCAGCAGCCTGTTTGCGGGACATCACATGCTACTGCAGCCAATTACAGACTTCAGCACTCAAACGCTGAAAACTTTGCTTCATTCTGATGGAGGCATAAGACAATGACTTTTTGAAGCCCAGTCAAATCTTCAAGAATTCCTGGTGTTTGCTGGCACTTCAGAAGCTGTATTAGGAAGTAGAACTCATGGATGACTGTAAAGGATGTGAGATGTCTGTTGATTCTGAAGATTGTTGTAACAGAACAGATTTCAAGCATCTGGTTCACATATTCCACATGCCCATTGGATTGGGGGTGGTAGACAGAGAAGAAATTCAGCTTGACACCTAGCATTACACAGAATGCCCTACAGACGCACCAGGTGAATTGTACTCCTTGGTCTCAGATGATGTGCAAAGGCAGTCCATGAAGATGGAAGATGTGTTCCATAAATAGGTGAGCCAGTCAAGCAACCAATGGAAGAGTGACAAAATGTGCTATTTTTGAGAATCTGTCCACAATAACCAAAATCATGGAACAATTGGAGGAGCAAGGGAAGTTTGTGACAAAGTCCATTACTATGCCTTGCCATGGGAACTTTGGAACTGGCAACAGCATCAAAAAATCCAGTGGGTCACTGACAAAAGGGACTGTTTCTGACACAGGTCTGGCAGGCTGCCACAAAGTCTCTTACATTCCTGAGTAAGCAAGGCCACCAGAAATAGCGAGAGATAAGGTCAACCATTTTATTTACTCTAGGGTGTCCAGCCAGTCTGAAATAGTGACATCACAGAATCTGACGGAGCCTAGGAAACGCTGGATTGCCTTCACACCCTGTGGTTTTGGCCAGTCAAGAATCACAGACAACTTACATGGATCCATTTAAAGACCAGTATCTGACATGCTATATGCCAGAAAAGGCAGACTTGGATTATTCAAAGACACAATTTTCTAACTTAACAAGCAGTCCATGGATTCTGAGGTAACACAATATTTAGTTGTCTAAAATATGCAGTCAGATAAAAAAAAAAATCAGATGGTTTTCCAGGTAGACAACAACATAGGTGTACAGCTAACCCACAAGATGTGGAAGTCTGCCAGTGCATCATAGAGTCTAATGGGCATAACCAATAAAGGTAGAGTGTCAGGGATCAAACCCAGGACCTCCTGTACTCCAGTCATCAGCTCTCCTGCTAAGCCATACAGTCCTCTGGACACTTCTCTTGTTCCCAGATACTGCAATCCAGTTCCTGTTCTAACTCCGCCCTGTTCCTGATTAGGCTAACTACGGTATTAAAAGCCTGACCCTGCCACTGCACAAGTGCCTGATTTATTGTGCCTCTACAAACAAATCAAAACCTCCTGTGACCGACCATTGCCATTCCTCCTGATGACGTTACCCGCCTCCTCCCTTGTACTGCGAACTGAGACCCACTGTTGCTGACTCCTGGCTCTTCCCAGACTACTCTTTTGATCTGCACGACTACCACACCCGCGGCTCCAACTTAGTGCCTGAAACACTGCACAGAGTAAGTAACAAAGTTCTAGCACTCCAGAGGTTCAGTAAAACAAAACACTGATGTAGTTGTAAGTAAGGCTAAATTATATTTGCCCTTACGTTCTGGGGGTGTCCCGAGAAATAAAATCCAGATGTGCCTTGAACTGATCAGCAATGTGGAAATTTCAAGGCTAATGCCATTTTATTACTGATCGTATGTATACAAACAGATAGATCTGCAATGCATTTCGAAGGTTATACCTCCTTTATCAAGCACAAATAGTTAGGGGATAAAAACACTAATTGTAAACTCTTCAGTATTATGGTATAACGGTAAATGCACATAGGCAGAAATTCCGCGGCAGGATTTCCCACAGAATTTCCACCCGTGCCCTCTGCCATAGGATTGCATTACGTAATGCAATCCTATGCAGACAGCCGTGATTACTGCGCGAGTTTTCACGCGGTCAAAACAAATCGCGGCATATCCTATTTCTGCACAAGCCTCGCAGAGGCCCACACAGAAAGGTCACTGGTGACACGCCGGTTCCGCTCTACGCATGGGTCAGCAGAGCGGGGAGACGGTGGAGCAGCTGAGTAGCAGTGGTCATTTCAGGGGCATGGCTCGCATCCTGCTGCAAGAATTCTCGCAGGGATCCGACCCGGCTGGCTGCATGAGGCCTAAAACAGATAGAAGACAATGACTGTCAAAAGAGGTTCTTGCACATGTAGAAAAATTTACATAATAAAATCATTAAGAAGCTAAAATAAAAAATAAACTGTAAAGAGGAAAACAAACATATGTATATCTCATAATAATGGTAAAGACTCTATTATGGTGCGACTTAGTATAAATAAATGTTGCTGATAAAGGGCAAGGTGGGGGCCAAAAAAGAAGCAATGAAGGGAAAATCCAAAGGCAAAATGATCCAGCGACAATATAAAATCCTTTACAATAAGATGTAGAGAGCGTTCCAGAGAGTAGGTGTATTAGAGAAATATGGGTAAAACAACATTGGATACAACTCACCCGACGTTACCGGGCCGTCATAAGGGGCACCGGTACGTTACAATCCAGGGTAGCATATAACTCCCATTGATCACAGGATCACTAAAGATAATACAGGTATCCAATGTAATTAGAACTGAGATGGCAATTCCTATGCACCGGTCAATTATGGCACCTCAAGAGAGCGTCATGGTAGAATTCCAGGTATAAAAACACAACCAGGGCATATAGGTGGATAATAACAAAAATAAGAAAAGTTACCAGTAGAGATGAGCGAGCACCAAAATGCTCGGGTGCTCGTTACTCGGGACGAAATTATTGCGATGCTCGAGGGTTCGTTTCGAGTAACGAACCCCATTGAAGTCAATGGGCGACCCGAGCATTTTTGTATATCGCCGATGCTCGCTAAGGTTTTCATTTGTGAAAATCTAGGCAATTCAAGAAAGTGATGGGAACGACACAGCAACGGATAGGGCAGGCGAGGGGCTACATGTTGGGCTGCATCTCAAGTTCACAGGTCCCACTATTAAGCCACAATAGCGGCAAGAGTGGGCCCCCCCCCCCCTCCCAACAACTTTTACTTCTGAAAAGCCCTCATTAGCAATGGATACCTTAGCTAAGCACCACACTACCTCCAACAAAGCACAATCACTGCCTGCATGACACTCCGCTGCCACTTCTCCTGGGTTACATGCTGCCCAACCCCCCCCCCCCCCCCGCACGACAGTGTCCACAGCGTACACCAAATTGTCCCTGCCCAGCCTCCAGCTGCCCTCATGCCACGCCACCCTCATGTCTATTTATAAGTGCGTCTGCCACAGGAAAAGCAGGCACACACTGCAGAGGGTTGGCATGGCTAGGCAGCGAACCCCCCCCCCCCCATAAAAGGGGCGGGGCGATAGTCCACAATGCTGTACAGAAGCAATGAGAAATCCAATCCTGTGCCACCTCCATCTGGAGCTGCACACGTGGGCATAGCAATGGGGAACCTATGTGCCACACACTATTCATTCTGTCAAGGTGTCTGCATGCCCCAGTCAGACCGGGGTTTTTTATAAATAGTCACAGGCAGGTACAACTCCGCAATGGGAATTCCGTGTGCACCCACAGCATGGGTGGCTCCCTGGAACCCACCGGCTGTACATAAATGTATCCCATTGCAGTGCCCATCACAGCTGAGGTAATGTCGTGGTTAATGCAGGTGGGCTTCGGCCCACACTGCATGCCCCAGTCAGACTGGGGTTCTTTACAAGTGGACAGATGTAGTAACAACTCCCTGTGGACCCACAGCATGGGTGAGTGCCAGGAAGCCACCGGCGGTACATAAAAATATCCCATTGCATTGCCCATCACAGCTGAGGTAATGTCGTGCTTAATACAGGTGGGCTTCGGCCCACACTGCATGCCCCAGTCTGACTGGGGTTCTTTACAAGTGGACAGATGTAGGTTAAACTCTGTGTGCACCTACAGCATGAGTGGCTCCCTGGAACCCACCGGTAGTACATAAAAAATATCCCATTGCATTGCCCAACACAGCTGAGGTAGTAATGTCATGTTTAATGCAGGTGGGCTTCGGCCCACACTGCATGCCCCAGCCAGACTGGGGTTCTTTACAAGTGGACAGATGTAGTAACAACTCCCTGTGGACCCACAGCATGGGTGGGTGCCAGGAAGCCACCGGCGGTACATAAATATATCCCATTGCAGTGCCCTACTCAGCAGAGCTAACGTCAGATACAATACAGGTGGGCTTCGGCCCACACTGCATGCCCCAGTCAGACTGGTAATATGTACCTTAACAGTAACCTCGTTGGTGGTAATGTGGTGGTGACTGCGGACCTGGTAGCGCGGTTTTATGTAGTTGGTTTTCGGAATGTGGCCAGGATTAAGTGGGCCGTGGCGGGGGGATGGTGCTGGTGCTCTCTTGTTGTGTCGTTAAAGGTGAAATTCTTGGACTGCCACCAGACGGACCAATGCAAAGGTATTTGCCAAGAATGTTTTCATTGTTGGAGGAGGAGAGGGATGTTTTGGAGGCACTATGTGTCCTCTACACGTGTCCGTGGTTATATGCACCTTAACAGTAACAGCGTTGGTGGGAAATGGCCTCGCCGCCATCATGTCTTTGTGAAGCCTCTGTTTCCACACCCCAGTGACATACCATTAGCAGCGGTATAGGCAGAGCCCAGAATTATTAACATTTCAGCGGTAGCATTAGAGACAGGCCCCACTAACATATCACTAGCAGCAGTATAGGGGGAGCGCAGTCTTAGTTCCATTTCAGTAATAGTAGCACTCAAGACAGGCCCCAGTAACATTCCCATTGCAGCAGTTTAGGGAGATAACAGTCTCTTTCACATTTCAGTAGCTGCAGTATAGACAAGGCCCCAGTTACATTTATGTAGCTAAAGTGTAGGCCAACCCCACACACCTTTCTGTACCATGAGTGCAGGCGAAGAACATAGAAATTACTATGATTACACTGTAGGTGAGGGCCCAAAAAAATTGGTGTACCAACAGTACTAATGTACCTCAGAAAAAATTGGCCATGCCCAACCAAGATGGCAGGTGAAACCCATTAATCGCTTTGGTTAATGTGGCTTAAGTGGTAACTAGGCCTGGAGGCAGCCAAGTTGAACGAAAAATTGGTTCAAGTTAAAGCTTCAACGCTTTTAAGAGCATTGAAACGTATAAAAATTGTTTAGAAAAATTATATGAGTGAGCCTTGTGGCCCTAAGAAAAATTGCCCGTTCGGCGTGATTACCTGAGGTTTCAGGAGGAGGAGCAGGAGGAGGAGGAGGAATATTATACACAGATTGATGAAGCAGAAATGTCCCCGTTTTGGATGGTGAGAGAGAACGATGCTTCCATCCGCGGGTGCAGCCTACGTATTGCTTAGGTATCGCTGCTGTCCGCTGGTGGAGAAGAGAAGTCTGGTGAAATCCAGGCTTTGTTCATCTTGATGAGTGTAAGCCTGTCGGCACTGTCGGTTGACAGGTGGGTACGCTTATCCGTGATGATTCCCCCAGCCACACTAAACACACTCTCTGACAAGACGCTAGCCGCAGGACAAGCAAGCACCTCCAGGGCATACAGCGCGAGTTCAGGCCACGTGTCCAGCTTCAACACCCAGTAGTTGTAGGGGGCAGAGGCGTCACCGAGGACGGTGCTGCAATCGGCTACGTACTCCCTCACCATCCTTTTACAGTGCTCCCGCCAACTCAGCCTTGACTGGGGACCGGTGACACAGTCTTGCTGGGGAGCCATAAAGCTGGCAAAGGCCTTGGAGAGTGTTCCCCTGCCTGCGCTGTACATGCTGCCTGATCTCTGCGCCTCCCCTGCTACCTGGGCCGCGGAAATGCGCCTTCGGCCACTAGCGCTGTCGGATGGGAAGTTTACCATCATTCTCGAACCCCTTTCCTCTTCGGGAATGAGAGTGCAAAGGCTCTCCTTATACCGTGGATCGAGCAGTGTGTACACCCAGTAATCCGTAGTGGCCACAATGCGTGTAACGCGAGGGTCACGAGAAAGGCATCCTAACATGAAGTCAGCCATGTGTGCCAGGGTACCTGTACGCAACACATGGCTGTCCTCACTCGGAAGATCACTTTCAGGATCCTCCTCCTCCTCCTCTGGCCATACACGCTGAAAAGATGACAGGCAAGCTGCATCTGTACCCTCAGCAGTGGGCCAAGCTGTCTCTTCCCCCTCCTCCTCATGCTCCTCCCCCTCCTCCTCCTCCTCCTCCTCTGGCCATACACGCTGAAAGGATGACAGGCAAGCAGCATCTGTCTCCTCAGCAGTGGGCCAAGCTGTCTCTTCCCCCTCCTCCTCATGCTCCTCCCCCTCCTCAACGCGCTGAGATATAGACATGAGGTTGCTCTGACTATCCAGCGACATACTGTCTTCCCCCGCCTCCGTTTCTGAATCCAAAGCGTCTGCCTTTATGCTTTGCAGGGAACTTCTCAAGAGGCATAGCAGAGGAATGGTGACGCTAATGATTGCAGCATCCCCGCTCACCATCTGGGTAGACTCCTCAAATTTTCCAAGGACCTGGCAGATGGCTGCCAACCAGGCCCACTCTTCTGTAAATAATTGAGGAGGCTGACTCCCACTGCGCCGCGCAAGTTGGAGTTGGTATTCCACTATAGCTCTACGCTGCTCATAGAGTCTGGCCAACATGTGGAGCGTAGAGTTCCACTGTGTGGGCACGTCGCACAGCAGTCGGTGCACTGGCAGATTAAACCGATGTTGCAGTGTCCGCAGGGTGGCAGCGTGCGTGTGGGATTTGCGGAAATGTGCACAGAGCTGGCGCACCTTTCCGAGCAGGTATGACAAGTGGGGGTAGCTTTTCAGAAAGCGCTGAACCATCAAATTAAAGACATGGGCCAGGCATGGCACGTGCGTGAGGCTGCCGAGCTGCAGAGCCGCCACCAGGTTACGGCCGTTGTCACACACGACCATGCCTGGTTGGAGGCTCAGCGGCGCAAGCCAGCGGTCGGTCTGCTCTGTCAGACCCTGCAGCAGTTCGTGGGCCGTGTGCCTCTTATCTCCTAAGCTGAGTAGTTTCAGCACGACCTGCTGACGCTTGCCCACCGCTGTGCTGCCACGCCGCGTGACACCGACTGCTGGTGACGTGCTGCTGCTGCTGACACATCTTGATTGCGAGACAGAGGTTGCGTAGGAGGAGGAGGAGGAGGGTGGTTTAGTGGAGGAAGCATACACCCCCGCAGATACCACCACCGAGCTGGGGCACGCAATTCGGGGGGTGGGTAGGACGTGAGCGGTCCCAGGCTCTGACTCTGTCCCAGCCTCCACTAAATTCACCCAATGTGCCGTCAGGGAGATATAGTGGCCCTGCCCGCCTGTGCTTGTCCACGTGTCTGTTGTTAAGTGGACCTTGGCAGTAACCGCGTTGGTGAGGGCGCATACAATGTTGCGGGAGACGTGGTCGTGCAGGGCTGGGACGGCACATCAGGAAAAGTAGTGGCGACTGGAAACCGAGTAGCGCGGGGCCGCCGCCGCCGCCATCATGCTTTTGAAAGCCTCCGTTTCCACAAGCCTATACGGCAGCATCTCTAGGCTGATCAATTTTGCAATGTGCACGTTTAACGCTTGAGCGTGCGGGTGCGTGGTGTCGTACTTGCGCTTGCGCTCAAACTGTGGCGCTAGCGACGTCTGGACGCTACGCTGAGAGACATTGCTGGATGGGGCCGAGGACAGCGGAGGTGAGGGTGTGGGTGCAGGCCAGGAGACGGTACTGCCTGTGTCCTCAGAGGGGGGTTGGATCTCAGTGGCAGGTTGGGGCACAGGGGGAGAGGCAGTGGTGCAAACCGGAGGCGGTAAACGGGCATCGTCCCACCTTGTGGGGTGCTTGGCCATCATATGCCTGCGCATGCTGTTGGTGGTGCCTCCCCAGCTGATCTTGGCGCGACAAAGGTTGCACACCACTGTTCGTCGGTCGTCAGGCGTCTCTGTGAAAAACTGCCACACCGTAGAGCACCTTGACCTCTGCAGGGTGGCATGGCGCGAGGGGGCGCTTTGGGAACCAGTTGGTGGATTATTCGGTCTGGCCCTGCCTCTACCCCTGGCCACCGCACTGGCTCGGCCTGTGCCCACACCCTGACTTGGGCCTCCGCGTCCTCGCCCGCGTCCATGTCCTATAGGCCTACCCCTACCCCTCAGCATGGTGTATTACCAGTGATTTGATTTCCCAGCCAGGAAATAAATTGGCGCAAGCCTGCAGGCCAAATAGAATTTTTTCCCTTTTTTTTTTAAAGGAAAGGCCCACTGCCTATATTCAATCAATAATAAATGTGTTGTGGCCCTGCAGTGTGTCACAGAACTGCAGTCTTGCACTGCTATTAACTGCAGCAGAGCGGTGATTTCCCAGCCAGGAAATAAATTGGCGCAAGCCTGCAGGCCAAATAGAATTTTTTCCCTTTTTTTTTAAAGGAAAGGCCCACTGACTATATTCATTCAATAATAAATGTGTTGTGGCTGCATATGATTTTTTTTATGTTCTCCACCCAGCACACACGTACCCAGAACGCTGAGGACTGTCAGAGGCAGGCCAAATAGAATTTTTGCCCTTTTTTTTTAAAGGAAAGGCCCACTGCCTATATTCAATCAATAAAATATGTCTTCTGGCCCTGCCTACACAATTCTGTCCCTGGAGTATTACTGCAGGGCGCAATGCTCTGCACGGCCGATTTGGAAAAAAAAAAATGTGCACCACTGCAAAAGGCAGCCTCCACAGTACTGCACACTGTTAGATGTGGCCCTAAGAAGGACCGTTGGGGTTCTTGAAGCCTACACTAACTCCTAACGCTCTCCCTACAGCAGCTCCAACACTATAGCACTGTCCCTGATCTCTGTCACAAGTGACTCACAACGCATCTGAGGCGAGCCGCGGGAGGGGCCGACTTTTATACTCGGGTGACACCTGATCTCCCCAGCCACTCACAGCAGGGGGGTGGTATAGGGCTGGAACATCACAGGGGGAAGTTGTAATGCCTTCCCTGTCTTTCAATTGGCCAGAAAAGCGCGCTAACGTGTCAGAGATGAAAGTGAAAGTAACCCGAACATCGCGTGGTACTCGTTACGAGTAACGAGCATCCCGAACACCCTAATATTCGCCCAAGCATCAAGCTCGGACGAGTACGTTCGCTCATCTCTAGTTACCAGCGTTCCGGTGCAAATGGCAAGGAATATGAAGTGTAAAAAGGAGACACTTACTTCGCAGGGGTGCCAAAATGTCCTCTAGCACCCTTGAATTCCAGATAGCAGGTAAAATCACAGGCATGACAAAGGGGGTAAAAATGGTAATTTATTCAATCTACGTACTGCGACGCGTTTCGGCTTGATAACAAGCCTTTCTTGAGGCTAGAGGACATATTAGCACCCCTGCGAAGTAAGTGTCTCCTTTTTACACTTCATTTTCCTTGATATAAAATCCTTAATACTTTATTGTGGAATAATCATTAAAATATGTAGAGACATGCAAACATCTGCTAGCAACCTCTAACGAGTTTAAACCAAACAGGTCTTACTCATAGCATGGATGAAAGCAGACTGAAACAACAGAAAATGACAAAGCAGGAAGTGATGACATAGAATAATACATTAGGTGCAAAACATTAAATCAAATGATTTAAAGAAAAATAAGATTTAGGCGAAATAATATGCCAACTCAAGAACGAGAAAAAAATGTTAATTAATATGTGATGTATAAAAGTAATGGAATTAACCCTTTCCAATCCACTGTCTGACGTCTGAAGACATTCTGATTGAAGGCTGCACAGCTCCGATGTCGGAAGACGTGCATCAGGGTATTCTTACTGTATATTACTGGCCGCTCTGTTGTCGGAGGCCTCTCCAGCATGTCACATACCGCAGTACTGGCTCTAGGCAGCAGATGGCGGCGTTGTATAATGGCAGAAAGAGAAAATGCCCTAGGAAATCGTTAATCCAAAATTGGATTGCAAAGGGTTAATAAATGAAAGATAGATCACTCTTAATATTGAGACCAGAGGGGTATCTAGTATTCAAATATAGAACCCAGAAAGCTTCTCTTCATGTAGTTTATGGGACCAGTCACTGCCTCTCATTGGGCAAGATACTTTTTCCAAGCTTACTACTTTGAAAGTCGACATATACCCACTATGTGTCATTACAAAATGACGTGCTGCACCTGATAATGAACGTTTACAAGCTTACGTTTACGAGAGGTAGACAAGAAGCTATGAAACATGCTCAGAAATCCTAATTTTCAATTTATGAGTCGTACAACCTATATAATACCATAGATGTTGCAGGATGAGCAAAAAATAGTGTAAATAACATAAGTTGTATTACAATTGATGAAAGAACGTATGGGTTGAGCATCAGAACCGCATGGAAAATATTTAGTTTAGTACGTTTTAGGGCATAAAGCACACAGAGTGCCTCCCCATTAAAAAAAAAAAAATCCATGTACCCAATTTCTGTTGATGGCCCACTGTATCTTGTGAAGAGTCTCAAATCCTGTAAGGTGCATAAGGCCTGAAAACATGGGTTAGGGGCAACTGACCCTGTGCTGAAGGGAAGATGACTTGGCCCTACCTACAAGCAGAGCGATCACCTCAATAAAGGCACCCCATGCTGAAACCACAGCCCTGCTCTCCCTGAAAGGGTGATACTCACAACCAGGAGGAACAGACACATTAAATTCACAAACTCACTTACCACACAGCCTCACACACTAAAGCAGATGGTAAAGCGGAATATAAAGACAAGGGATTAGTTTGTACATTGGCCAATAAACTTAAGCTGCAAGACCGCGACAAGGCTCCTCGTGTCTTGCAGTCCCTTCTCCAGCATGACACTCAATAGGCTACTCAGGACACTATACGCACAGCAAGCTGCAAGCTGACCAGACACTACTCACACAGCAAGCTGCAAGCTGAGCAGAGACTACACACAGAGCAGACAAGACTGAAGAAATACAGCTTCCTCATTGCAGAGGGGTTGGGGTATATATCTACACCCAGACCCAGTGGATTAGCTGACCTGAATAACCACACCCAGCCAGCTCAATTAACCCTCACCTGTGCAGGTGTGCTCCTAGAACCCTGTAGAACAACAAACTCCAGCAGCACAACCTAACAAAAACTTAAACTTGAAGAAATAGTATCACTACCTTTCTGATTTAAAGTAGAACAGTCATCGTGGACACTTGGACCATTTGCATTGTCAACAGCGGAAAAGAAATGTTTTTTCACTGTTATAGCACAAGTAGCACAAAGCAATGTACATCCTTGATGGTGTTAAACAGATCCATGGAACCAGAGGGAGAGAATGACATTCCCTTAGACAAAATCTTAATTTGATCAGACGTGAGAACAGATGCTGAGAGATTGAGTACATTGGAACTGGAATCATTTTTCATCTCTTGTGAATGAGATGGAGACTTGGGCTTGCAATGTTTTCTGCTTCCCCCTCCCCTCCCCCGTCTCCCTCGTTTTTTGGGACTGCGTGGATACATATGCCCCTGTGATGATTGCTGTTAGAATGTAATTTTGCAGAGGGGGTCTTAGGGTAATACCTGGACTTCTGGCTTGTTTCACTGCCTGAAAAGTCTGTGCTTGTATCCATAGAATCATATTCAGGGGAAGAGAAACTGACACTTTTGGTTCATATGAAAAGGCCGATTTTTTTAAAAATGGAACGACCATGAGAAGGAAAATAGCTAGAAGGTTCTTTGCGCCAGTCGTATACAGTATTTTGTTGGTAATCCTGTAAGTCCCAAGAAAACTAAAAGCGTTTAGTTTTTATGTCATTTTCAAATTTTTCTATGTTGGATAAAAATTGCTTGCAGCGTACAGATGACTCAATATAAGGGGATGACTGATCTGCGATTGTAGATAAGCAACAGAATTGTCAAGAGTATTGAGTTTATTTTGTTCATGTGCAATATTCAACTTAATAAGATTGAAAGAACAATTGGAGAGAATGTCATTCCACTTGGTTTTAAAGTCTTCATAATCGAAGGAAGGAAATTTCATCAATCTTAAACCATGTGGGATCACTTCTTGGTGCAAATAGTTGTTCAGAGTGGTGGAATCCAGCCAAATGCGCAGTTGTTGTTTCTTAGACCTTTCGCGTTTATGCAACAGGTGAGAGGCATCTGGTTGAGGCTCCTTAACGTGAAGGCTAGTCAGCTGCTTCTGATCCTAACTCTCTAGCACCTCATTGAGGCCCTGGGATGTAAGTCTGTTCAATTGGAAGATCCAGAATAGGGATGAGCGAACGTGTCCGTTACGGACACATCCGCACCCGGACACCGGCTTTGCCGAACACTGCAGTGTTCGCGCGTAAGTGTCCGGGTGCCGCCGGGGGGCGGGGAGATGCGCGGCGGCGCGGGCGGCAGTAGCGGGGAACAGGGGGGAGCCCTCTCTCTCTCCCTCTCCCCCCCACTCCCCGCCGCACCCCCCCGCGCTGCCACGGCGGCCCCCGAACTTTTTCGCCCGAACACTGAAGTGTTCGCAAAGTTCGGTGTTCGGGCGAAAAAGGGGCGGAGCCGAACGTGTTCGCTCATCTCTAATCCAGAACATTTCTTTTGCTTTTAGTCTCAAAAATTCTCCTTGAGGGATCTTCTCTATTGGAGTTTTTAACCCCTTAATGACATGGCCTATTTTGGCATTGAGGACCAAGTGATTTTTTCGTATTTTTCCATCTCCATTTTTCAAAAGCCATAACTTTTTTATTTTTCCGTGGACGCGGCCGTATAAGGGCTTGTTTTTTGCATGGCGAGCTGTAGTTTTTATCGGTGCCACTTTTGGGTACATAGACAATATCGTAAAATTAAAAAAAAAATTTTTTATGATAACATGGAGATAAACCGCATCAATTCTGCCATAGATTTCTTTTTCTTTTTTTTACAGCGTTAATCATGCAGTATAAATGACACACAATTTTTTCTGCAGGTCGGTACGGTTACAACAATACCAAAATTGTTATTATTTTTTAGGTTTTTACACTTTTTTGCAATAAAACCCCCTTTTTTTTGGAAATCTTTTTTTTTTCTCTATAGCTGCATTCAAAGTCCTGTAACTTTTTTTTTTTTATGTACAGAGCTCTATGAGGGCTTATTTTTTGCGAGACAAGCTGTAGTTTTTATTGGTACCATTTTGGTGAATGTACGTCTTTTTTGATCACTTTTATTGCACTTTTTGGGAGGCAAAATGCTAAAAATTAGCATTTTGCCTCTGTTTTTTAGCTTTTTTTTTACGCTTTTTGTCGTACAAAATGAAAAGTGTGTTCAACTTTTTGTACACGTCGTTACGGACACGTCAATACCAAATATGTGGGGTTTTCTTTTTTTTCCCCTTTTTTTATGCTAATATTAGAAAAAGCATAAAAAAGGGGTTTTTTAACATTTTTTTTTTTTACATTTTTCTTTTTTTTACATTTTTATTTTCTTTTTTTTACACTATTTGAGTCCCTCTGAGGGACTTGCAGCAGTATGCCTATGATCACTGTGATAAGGCATGGCAGAGCTACTGCTCTCCCATGCCTTATCGCCTATACAGCGATTATAGGCACAGGCAATACAGGACGCCAGTGTCTAGCATCCTGTTGCCATGGTGACAGGCCGGGTTCTCGCGATGACATCGCGAAAGCCGGCTGGAGACACAGAGGGATCGCGATCCCTCTGTGAACTCTTTCCCTGCCGCGATCTACTTAGATCGCGGCAGGGAAGGGGTTAACAGCGGGGTGGCGCATCTCTGATGCCCCCCCGCTGTTGCAGCAGGACGCCGGCTGTGAGTGACAGCCGGCTCCCGCTGCGGGATAGCGCGGGATCTTATGTGATCCTGCGCTATCCCCAGGACGTACCGGTACGTCCTGTTGCGGGAAGTACCAGGCTTCCAGGACGTAACGGTACGTCCTGGAGCGGGAAGGGGTTACATTTTAATAATTTTGATGTTCTTTTTTACATATTTATTTTTTATCATTTCATTTTAGTATGGCACAACTTTTGTTTTCTTTGTAAGATGCTTTTATGAAGATTGTGTGGATCTAAGGTATTGGCCATCCCCTTCCCCCTTTTCGGCAACTAATTCAGGATTCAATAAACTGTATGCTGATATTTATTCATACTTATACTGATTCGCACCATAACCAAACCTGTGAGCTTTTTTACCAATACTAACAGATATAGATATATATATATATATATATATATATATATATATATATATATATACCCATCCCCCAAACGTAAGTGCGAACATTATTTTGTCTTATCTACAACTACATTAATCTCTTGTTGTACTGGAGCACTGGAACTTTTTTACGTACTCTGCCTTTATTGTACTCAACCAAGGTGAGTTTCACCTATGGAGCTCTCAAAGACGCTCTCCACTGTTCTGGAAGGACAAGGGGTTCCTGCAAACTGAAAAGTAATAGAACTTCAACTCTAACCCGGACCAAGGTGTGACAGCCGTCCCTTCATAGAATAGGCTGTTCACATCAGGTGAGTCATCTCCTGTTAGGAGCCGTTGTTTTTGGATCCTTGGAGTGCTGCCCCTGTTTCACTGGGCATAACCAGGTATTTGTAGTTACCATCACAGGTGCTGAGGGTAGTTTTCCATTCATCACCTTCACGTATGTGGATCAGGTTCTATGCTGCCCACAAGACCAGTTTCATGAAAATTCTGGCTCCCTGGATTCTGTCAACTAATTCCATAAAGGCAAAAGGATATTTGTTCTTTATAGTAACCAAATTCAAGTCACAGTAGTAAAGGCGAGGTTGATGGAACCCATCCTTTTTCACAAAGAAGAACCCCACTCCAGCAGGTGAAGAAGACATTTGTATAAAACCTTAATCCAGATTCTTATTGATGTATGCCGACATGACCTCAAGTCTCGGGAAGAGACAACAGGTAGGATATGGAGATGTTCCAGGAAGAAGATCGATAGGGCAATCATACAGCGTGTTTGATGGCAATGCCTCTACCTCCCTGAAGGCATAGTCATAAGCATAAGCAGCATATAGGTGTTGTAGGTAGATGATGTTGTAACACAGGTTCAGGATACAATGCAGCAGATGGAGTAAAACAAACATTTATTTAAGAATACAAAACAAAAACAACATTTAACCCCTTAAAAACCAGAGTGTTACCAAGGCTGGCTTCACTTACGATCCATTGCACAAGAGTCGCAGCTGCCACTAATCCGGCTTATTCAAGGTCAGGAGCACAACTCTACATATGCTTCCTCTGCTGCTCCTCCAGAATTGGGAGGTTTCCCCCGGTCCGAGCTCCCTCCCCTTTGGCTCCAGAGGTCGGCCACAAGTCTCTGGGACCTCTGCACAGTTCTCCAGGCACCCTTCCAGTGAACCAGCAGCAACTCCTCCCACAAACTGCCACTTGTACCTCTCCTCTGCCAAGCAACTCACTCCACAGCAGTCCTCTTATAGCAGTTTCTCTGTCCCTTAGCTACACTGCATCACTGCTGCTCTGCTGGGAACTAGGAAACTGACAGTTGATGCAGCATCAGTTGATGCAAAGGAAAAGGGTCACACAGCAATAGGAGGTAAAAGGCAACATTGGCTACAACCAGGCACCATAACGCCAATTTCTACAGGTAAATTAAATATATAGTTATGCAGAGGTGTAACTTGAAGCTTCTGGGCCCTGGTGCGAAATCTGTAACAGGGCCCCCAAGTATAATGCTTTATTCATAGTACTGGGCTCCCCATATGGAGAAGAGAGGCCTAATGGGCCCCCTAAGGGCCCAGGTGCAACCGCATCCTCTGCACCCTCTATAGTTACGTCAAGGCTACGGGAGGATATAGGTGCAGGAGATGAACACATGGAATCTCTGTGGGTAGAAATACAAGGAGAAAGAAATAACAAAATCCTGATAGGGGTTTTCTATAGGCCACCAAAAGCAACAGAAGAAACTGAAACCTTACTACTAAGGCAGATAGAAGAGGTGTCAAAGCGCAACGAAGTAATTATTATGGCGGACTTTAATTATTCGGATATAATATGGGAAGACGAAACCTGCAAATCTCACAAGGGTGATAAGTTCTTGAGAACAATTAAAGATAATGACCTTATCCAACTTGTGCGGGAACCAACGAGAGGGAGGGCCACTCTGGACTTAGTACTAACTAACAAACCGGACCGAATAATGGGGGTGCAGGTTGAGGGACACTTGGGGAACAGTGACCACAATATAATCAACTTCCAGCTGTCCTTCAATAAGAAGCCTTATCAGGGAGCGACAAACAAACTAAACTTTAGTAAAGCAGAATTTGATGAGCTTAGAACTACTATGGGTAACATTAATTGGGACAACATCCTCAAAGATATCAGTACAGAGGACAAATGGGAAAAGTTTAAAAGGATCCTAATCACCTCATGTGAGCAGTTCATCCCCTTTAAAAATAAAAGAACAACAAGTAGAAGGAAACCAATGTGGTTGACAAGACGATAAGAGGGGCAATAAACGAAAAAAAAAAGCGTTCAAACTACTAAAGCAAGAAGGCAACGAAGAAGCGCTAAAATCGTACAGGGAAAAAAACTAAATATGTAAAGAAAAGATCAAAATTGCCAAGGAGGAGGCAGAAAACAGCAGAAACAACCTTAAACTATTCTTCAATTATATAAACAGTAAAAGGATTTGCACTGAGAGCACTGGCCCTTTAACAATCGATACAGAAGAGATCATAGATGGGGGGGGGGGGGAGGCAAATCTATTAAATTGTTTCTTTTTAAGTGTATTCACGAACGAAAAGGAAATGTCACACGAGATGCAGGGGAATAAAGTGAACCCCCTGCAAAATATTACATAACTAACACAGGAGGAAGTGCAGAACAGGTTAAAGAGGATTAAAATCGATAAATCGCCGGGCCCAGATACACCCAAGAGTTCTAAGGGAACTAAGTGATGTGATAGCTAGGCCGCGATTTCTAATATTTATTTGATACTATCAAGACCGGGGTAGTACCACTGAATTGCCGCATTGCCAACGTGGTTCCAATATACAAAAAGGGGTCCAAAAGAGAGCCTGGTAACTACAGGCCGGTAAGTCTTACTTTAATAACTGAAAAAATATTCGAGGGCTTCTGAGAAACGCCATCCTAGAATACCTCAAGGAAAACAACGGAATGACTCCTCACCAGCATGGGTTCATGAAGGGTCGATCATGTCAGACCAATCTGATCAACTTCTACGATGAAGTAAGCTCTAGGTTGGACCTGGGAGAGTCTATTGATCTCGTATAAATGGATTCTCTAAAGCATTTGACACCCTGCCGCTTAATAGGCTGATATATAAAATGAGAAGCTCAGATTGGGTGAAAACTTGTGTATCTGGGGAAGGAACTGTCTCAGAGATAGAAAGCTGGCGGTGGTAATAAATGGTTCGTAGTCTGATTGGGCCACCATTGCTAGTGGGGTGCCACAGGGTTCAGTATTAGGCCCCATTCTGTTCAATATATTTATCAATGACCTGATAGAGGGGCTGCATAGTAAAATATCAATATTTGCAGATGATACAAAATTATACAAGACAATTAATACAATGGAGGACAAGGTACAACTACAAATAGACCTAGATAAGCTTGGGGATAAAAATGGCAAATGCCGTTCAATGTTGACAAATGTAAGGTTATGTACATGGGAAGGAGGAACGGATGTCACTACAGATGAGCGAGCATACTCGCTAAGGCAAACTACTCGAGCGAGTAGTGCCTTATTCGAGTACCTGCCCGCTCGTCTCTAAAGATTCGGCTGCTGGCGGGGAGAGCGGAGAGGAAGGGAGGGGAGATCTCTCTCTCCCTCTCTCCTCCCCGCTCCCCCCTGCTCACCGCCGCAACTCACCTCTCACCCGCGCCAGCAGCTGAATCTTTAAAGACGGGCGGGCAGGTACTCTAATAAGGCACTACTCACTCGAGCAGTTCGCCTTAGCGAGTATGCTCGCTCATCTCTAGATGTCACCAATATACACTAAATGGGGCACTACTAGGGAAAAGTGATATGAAAAAAGACCTGGGGGTACTAGTGGACTGCAGATTTAACTGGAGCAATCAATGTCAGTCAGCTGCAAAAGCTAATAAAGTCTTGGGGTGCATTAAAAGAGGTATAGGGGCGAAGGATGAGAACATTATCCTCCCACTATATAAGGCACTTATCAGGCCTCACGTGGAATACTGTGTACAGGTCTGGTCACCGGCGCTCAGGAAAGATCTTACAGTACTTGAGGGGGTTCAAAGAAGGGCAACTAAACTAATAAATGGAATGAAGGGACTGGAATACCCAGAGAGGCACCAAAACTGGGATTATTCACCCCGGAAAAAAGACGGCTAAGGGGTGACCAAATAACCATGTATAACTACATGAGGGGACAATACAAGGATCTCTCCCAGGATCTGTTTATACCCAGGACTGCAACGGTAACAAGAGGGCATCCGCTACGTGTAGAGGAAAGCAGGTTTCATCACCAACACAGAAGGGGGTTCTTTACTGTAAGAGCAGTGAGACTGTGGAACTCTCTGCCTGAGGACGTGGTGATGACAAAATCCAAAGAGGACTTTAAAAGGGGACTTGATGTCTTTCTAGAGGGGAAGGATATTATAGGTTATAAATCTTAGGTTAATTGTTAATCCGGGTATACAGGTAGGTAGGAACTATTAGGGGTCGGTCCAGGGATTAGTCTGATTGCCATTAGGGAGTTAGGAAGGAATTTTCCACCAAAAGGGCTAATTGGCTTCTGCCTCTTTGGGTTTTTTGCCTTCCTCTGGATCAACAACATAGGGGGATAAACAGGCTGAACTAGATGGACATTGTCTTCATTCTGTCTTACATACTTTGGTACTATGTAACATGTCAGGGGGCGGGGCTTATCTTGACATATGCGTTTACCCCCGTCGATCTAAAAAGGGCAGAGCCGCTTCAAAATAGACAGCGTGCAGATTTTGACTGCTTTTTGGATGCGGAAATGCTGCAGAATGTCCTCAGTGGAAATTTCTGTGGAAAACTCTGCAGCATTTCCGCATCCTAAAAGCAGTCAAAATCTGCACCGTCTATATTGAAACAGCGCTGCCCATTTCCACCAAATGTAAACATACCCAGCGGTAATAGTGATCCCCCCCCAGCGGTAATAGTGACACCCCCGCCCCCCAGTGGCCCCAGCGATAATAGTGACACCTCCCACAGTGGTCCCCAGAGTAAGAGTAACCCACTTCACGGTGGTCCCCAGTGTAAGACTGACCCACTTCACAGCGGCCCCCAGTGTAACAGTGACCCCCCCCCCCCCCACAGTGGCCCCCAGTGTAACAGTGATCCACTCCCCACCGGCCCGCAGTGTAACAGTGACCCACTTCACAGTGGCCCCCAGTATAATGGTGACACCCCCACAGCGGCCCCCAGTGTAATAGTGACACCCCACAGCGGTCCTACATACTTACCACCCCCCTCCTCGTGGAAGCTCCGCTGCTCCTCTGCTCGGCGTTGTTGCACTGTGACGTCAGTGTGCTGCCAGACACCTCTTTCCCTACTCTCGTGGATCCTAAGAGGAGATGTTGGGGGAGGGGGATCCCGGCTGCACACTGACGTCACAGTGTGTGCCGGGACCGGCGCAGCTGAGTAAATGCCGGCAGGAGAGCCGCGGCCCCTGCCGGCATTCACTAAAGTGATGAGCGGACGATGATGACTCGTGCCATAGGTTTGCCACCACTAACTAAGGAGATGAGTGAGGAGACTTATAAGGCCATGCAAATAAGGGAGATGGAAGATTACCTCTGCAGCGCCACCTATTAGAAGGCAGCATTACTGCAAATCAATGTCCGACTCTTTAAACAAGTATTTATAACAATGATGGAGAATTGATAGCTAAATCGCAAAAAAACATCCACAGGCAGCTGTTTCTGGGGTTTTGCCCCTCATGAGTGTGCAGTAGGTTTTTGGCTGGGCTATACGTTGTTATAAAAACTTTTCAAAGTTGACAGACACTTTAAAAGAAATGTCAGTTTTAAAATATTTTTGTTTTCAAGATGTTTAAAAATGTGCCGGATGAACTCATTGCAAAAACCTTGCTTACTCCCTTTTATACACCATGGTCGGCTCACACGACCAAATGTTTACCACTAGAGATGAGCGAACGTGCTCGGCCACGCCCCTTTTTCACCCGAATACCGCGATTTTTGAGTACTTCACTACTCGGGTGCGCCGGGGGGCAGGGAGAGGTGTGGCGGCGTGGGGGGTAGCAGCGGGGAACAGGGGGGAGCCCTCTCTCTCTCCCTCTCCCCCCCACTCCCCGCTGCAACCCGCCACGGCGACCCCCGAATTTTTTCGCCCGAGTACGGAAGTACTCGAAAATCGCGGTATTCGGGTGAAAAAGGGGCGTGGCCGAGCATGTTCGCTCATCTCTATTTACCACGTATTACGCGGGCTCTGTATGTCCAGGTGACACGTGATAACTCGCAGGCAACCAATTACATTGCCTTACACAGAATGTCGGAATTGCGTAATACACGAGCACAAAAAAAGAACGAAGCATGTTCTATTTTGCAGCGTATATGTGGGAGATAGAGCCCATTGCTCACTATGGGCCCGTATATATGCAATTACACTTTGTATGGTCGGTGTCTGTATGCATCTCTGCTAAGCGATGGCACGGTAAACATTAACAAAAAAAAACGTGTACTGCGCATAACAGCGTGTCACACGCAGTACAATTTTGTAGCCTGTACACGGAGACACGGCCGGTTCTCACAGCCTTTTACACTTACAGCCGTGTGATCCCGGCCTATGATGTATAGTGTAAATCCCTATGTATGTCCTCATTGTAGGATTGGCTATGCTCTTCATGCGAATAGAAGCATACTGTGCATACAGATGGACATAACCTGCAGAGGAGTACTGACAGCATACTTACGTCTTCAAGGAATCTAGTAGTTGCTGCACGCTCGCTGATGACGTGGATTTCTTACTTTCGCCGACACAGCCTCCATTTCCATCTAGGAATTTCTTTGTGGAACAAACAATAAATGTATCAATGTTGGTTAGAAAAATTACAAAGTGAAATTAAAATTTTCAAAAGTAAAAGTTACCAAGGCCCAATTATTAGATGTTACACCAGCCGATTAAAACTAAAGAGTGATGAGAAACTTATTTTAACACGGAATTTATCCAGATTCTAATATTTTATTCATAAGTGCCTTAAGCATCTAATTGGTAAAGGGCCCAAAGCTGGAGGCTTCACTGAACCTATAAAAGTGGAACCGCAGTCCAGGCTTTGCATCAGAAGTCAACGTGAGTTAAGAAAACCTCCGTGTAAAAAATAGGGACCAAAACGCCATCACTCTCAGGAACGGTGGAGGTCCCTGCAGGAACCCCAACAAATTGCTATATCTGCAAAAAACCAAATGTTAACTTGATAGCTGAGTGTCTAGATTGCAAAAGAGAAGGCTGAGAGGAGACTTAACCCCTTAAGGTCCAGACACTTTTTAGGGATTTTAGCCAAGTGGTAGTTTTACTGCCCTATTTTTTTCCTTTAGCTACCAAAATTATTTTTGCTGCATTTTTTTCCCATGACATATAGGGCTATTTTTTAATATCTTTTTCACTGACTTTTTTCCCCCCAGTTTTTAGTTTTATTGCGGGTAAAAAGCTTAAAAAAAAGTTATTTTTTTACATTTTTTTTCTTTAAATTAGTATATTTACGCTAAAATAAAGTATGAAAACGGGTTCCTCATTTTGTTTTAGACATTTTAATGCATAATATGTATGGTTTTGGATTACAGAGCGCATATAGCAATGGTTTTGGTTGGCGTCGGCTTTGTGTTATTTTCTTTCTTATGTATATATTGTTATTTTATTCTGTAATATTGTTCTACTTCTGTATGTAATCATGTTTTTTACCATCTGTGTCCCCCATGACGTCATGTAACACCTCTGGGGGACATTCACATGTTTTTTTTTTTTAATTTGATGCTTTTCCACTGTAGCTTGGGGCATCCATAGAGGGAAAAACATCCCCTATAGTGACAATAGTCACTAGCAGAGCTGATCAGGGTCTATTATGACTCTGCAGCTCTGCTATAGCAGGGAATCCCCACGGTCACATGACCTCCTGGCTCCCATGGTGGAAGAAACACTTCCACTTTCACTTTTAGTACATATCGCTCAATGAGCGATGTGTACTGAAGAAAGGAGGAGGCAGAAAGGGTTAAAACCCACTTCTTCCTTCCCCGGGTTATCAGCTGTGACTAACAGCTGACAACACTTCCTGCTTTTGATTTAGGGCCCTCAGCCAAGGAGATAGCGGGTAGAGAAATGTCTTGTCACAGGGCTCTGTCTCTTGCCTAAGGGTAGCTGGGGACCTGACCTTGTTACCAACTGGGGAAGATCACAAATTAGTAACCAAAGTCCTGTTTGTCCCATGCTCTGTGGTGAATCTTTCAAATGGAATAACCATGTAGAACTCTCTGCTTGAGGATGTGGTGATGGGAAAAATCGATAGAGGAGTTTAAGAGGGGACTGGATGTCTTGCTAGAGCGCTATGATATTACAGGATATAGACATTAGGTGACCAGTGGGGTTGTTGATCTCAAATGTTGATCCAGGGATTACCTTGGCTACCATTATGGAGTCATGTACGATTTTTTTCCCCTCAAAATGATCTAAATTGACTCGGTTAAGCAATGGGATAGCATGCTGCACTTGTCCGCGGTATTCTCCATATCTTTTCAATGGGGCTAGCGCTGCTGCCGCTGGCCCCATTGAAAAGACTGGTGATATCCCGGTCTCATTCCGGCGTCTTTGTTGCGCTGCGTCTTTCTTTCACTTGCTCTCGCAGCGCAAGATAGAAAATATCGCCAGTGGGTGTCCGCCCTAAGGAAGAGTAGAGGGGCATAATTACCTCACGTGACCTAGACTCTATGCTTCTCTTAATACATACCTGAATTGTGTTTGCCTTTTTGGCTGCCTCATCACATTTTTGACTCATGTTCAGCCTGTGATCTATTAGTATACCCAAGTCTTTTTCACATGTGCTGCTGCTTAGCCCAATTCCTCCCATTCTGTATGTGCTTTTCTCATTTTTCTTGCCCAGATGTAGGACTTTGCATTTCTCCCTGTTAAATACCATTCTGTTAGTCACTGACCACTGTGCACGCTTTTCTAGATCTTTTTGAATACGCTCTCTCTTCCCTAGTGTTAGCTATCCCTCCTAGCTTTGTGTCATCGACAAATTTGATCAGTTTCCCATCAATTATCTCCTGCAGATCATTTATAACAATGTTGACCAACACTGGGCCCAGGACAGAGCCTTGTGGTCCCCACTTGATACATTCTTCCACTTGGATGTGCAGCCATTTATGACCACTCTTTGAGTACGATCACTCAGACAGTTGTGAATCCACCTAACAGTTTTCTTGTCAATCCCAGATTTGGTCATTTTTTTCAACATCATATGATCAACAGCGAATTCACGAACAGACAAGACAATACAATTTGCAGACAACACCAGACATGAACAGACGTTAACCCATTCATGCCTGCAGACATCCAATACACAAATCTGATGCATTCAACATTTCAGAGAGTAATACAAGAAAAACATAAAACCTATAGTCTGAGATGCTGGAGGGGACCCCTAAGGGCTCATGTCCACGGGGAAAATAGGATTTAGGATCCGCAGCGGATTTCCTGCATGCGGATCCGCATCCCATAGGGATGCATTGACCACCCGCGGGTACATAAATACCCGCGGATCGTCAATAAAACTGATTTTAAAAAAAATGGAGCATGAAAAAATCTGGACCATGCTCCATTTTCATGCGGGTCTCCCGCGGGGACGGCTCCCGCGGGCTTCTATTGAAGCCTATGGAAGCCGTCCGGATCCGCGGGAGACCTAAAATAGGAATTTAAAGCATTTACTCACCCGCAGCGGACCGCGAAGCTCTTCTCTTCCTCATGGCCGCATCTCCCTTGCTTCGGCTCGGCGGATGTGCCCGGCGCATGCGCGCGGCACGTCGACGACGTGCCGCCGGCGTCAGGAATTCATCCGCCGGCCGAAAATGAAGATCCGGCCGTGAGGAAGAGCAGAGCTTCGTCGCCCGCGCCGGAAAGGTAAATGCTTTAAATTGCTATTTTCGGCGCTCATGTCCGCGGGGCAGGAGGGACCCGCTGCAGATTCTACATGGAGAATCTGCAGCGGATCTGATTTTCCCCGTGGACATGAGGCCTAACTCTGGGCCACTACACATCATCTGGCCCCTTGGCTTAAGCTTTCCAAACATGACTAATTCCTTGGACAATGTAAAAATTTGTTTATAGCCCCTTAGGCAGGGCTCACACGAGCGTACGATTACCGTGTACTACGCGTGTTGTATGGGAATTTGATACATGGTAATTCACTAGCAATCAGATACATTGCCATACACAGTTCCACTCACATTTGTAAGTAGGAATTATATAATATGCGCGTGTAAGAAAGAAAGCACCATGTTTTATTTAGCGGCGTATTACATGTGATCCATTGTTCTCTATTGACGCATAATCAACGCCACCCATATGTAATTACATTGCGTATGGATGGCATGTATATGGACAATTGCAAAACAACAGCGCAGGAAATATAAACAAACCGGGAAAAAAAACTTGTGGACTGCGCATGATAGTGTGTGTGAGATACGCTGTCATGCGCAGTACAATTTCACTGTGATACACAGCGATGGGGCAGGTCACCGGCGGCTCCACAGCGGTAAAACGCTGCATGACCCACACAGCATTTTATGTTTACATCCGAGTGAGCCCGGCGTTGGGCTGTGTTCATGTTTTTTGTTTCATTTTTGAACCACACTTTAAGAAAACATATTAAAAAATTGCATGCGGCATTCAAAAACCACATACGCTTTTAAGAAACTGCATATAAAAAATGCATGTGGATTTAAACACCACATGTGGTCTTTTTTTGTTTTTTTTAAACCGCATGCAGGTTTTTGACGCATTTTTTAAATTGCGTGTAAAGTGTCCAATCATTTACAGGAGACAACCAAGTTATATCAGCATGCTCCACATCATTATATAGAGGAGATGTATAACTTATACCAGCTGTACATATATAATTATATTCAGGAGATACCCAGGTTATACCAGCATGCTCCATATCACTATATACAGGGAGATGTACATACACCTCCTGTATACACGATATTGACCATGCTTGTGTAAGGCTGGTTGCACATCTGTGTTGGAACCTCAGATCTGAGATTCTGTCACAGTTCCAACTCAAAATACAGAAAGAAAAAACTCTACATGCAGCACTTTTTCTTCCGTCCAAAAGCCAGGTACCAGGACAGAAAGCGGACGGACCCCATTATAGTCAATGGGTCCGTCTGATGCTGTTCAGTTCCTTCCAGAGACAGACCCGTTGGCTGCGGGGATTCCCCTCTCCTGTAATTCCCTGTATATAGTGATATGGACCATGCTGGTATAACCTGGGCATCTTCTGTATATAATTATATATGTACAGCTGGTAACATTTTTACATCTCCTCTATTTAGTAATATACCAGGTTATACCAGCATTGTCTATATCACTACATACAGGATGTATAGCTTATAGCAGATGTACATATCAAAGTGCTAATGACCACTTGTTCGTGAGTGAGTGCATTATACTCTCCACCCCTGATCACGTGATGATAACGTGATTAAAGGTCCTAAAGCATAAAACATGCATAGCCTGACAGGACCATCATGTAATCAGTCACCATCTCTTAGCCCCACCCCTGATCACATGACAGTGACATTATAACAGGTACTTTACTTTATTAAAAACCTGCAGAGCCGGACAGCAGCCATGTGCTGACAGGACCTGTGATGATGTCACAGTCAAGTGATCCGCCATGGCTCTTAGCTCCGCCCTTGATCACATGGCGTTGACATCATCACAGATCCTAAATGGGCAGAGGACGATGAAGAATGTATGTAGCATAGCTATGTGTGCTGTCTGAGAATCGCCATGTAGCAGAGCTGTGTGTGTGACACACGCAATGCAGCAAAGCTGTGTATGGTGTGTGATGCGCAAGTAGCAGAGCTGTGTGTGATGTGTGTGACACGCATGCAGCAGAGCTGTGGGTGGTGTTTGTGATGCGCATGTAGCAGAGTTGTGGGTGTTGTATGTGACGTGCATGTAGCAGAGCTGTGCAAAGTATCTGTGATGCCATGATGCAGAGCTATGTATGGTCTGTGTGACACGCATGTAGCAGAGCTGTGTGTGTGACATGCATGTAGCAGAGCTGTGTGTGACATGTGCATGTAAGCAATGACAGTGACATCACAAGTCCTAAACCAGCAGGTCCTAAAACAGCAGTAATGTGCTTACAACTCCAATACCTTTCACTATATTATATTAGTAAGTGGCTCATTGTGCCACCAGAGACACTGGTGCTATAATTTCCTTATTACTAGTATAATTATATACAGGACATACCCAGGTTATATCTGCATGCTCCATATCACTACAAACAGGAAATGTACAACCCCCTGTATATAGTGATATGGCGCATGCTGATATAACCTAATATTTTCTGTATATAATTATATATGTACAGCTGGTATAAGTTATACCAGCTATACATATGAGATTACATGCGGTACATACCTCGTTGTACCACATGGTCTGTGGACTCTGCTCTCTTCTTTCAGTGCACCACCAGCCAGACCAATCGCGCGGCCAACAGTGCAGTTATAGACTGCAGTTGTGACCAATCACAACTGCAGTCTCTCAGTGGAAGGGAGGACCGCACACTGGTGATGTCTGCAGTCCTTAGAATTGCCTCCCCTCACTGGGTGCTACTCACAGCTGGCCCACGGGCCACAGCGGTAAATTGGCGTATGGTCAGGGTCTGTGGGCCACCGTTTGCTAAGGGGCCAGGTTGCAATTGCGACCCCTAGTGGTACGCTAGTGGTGAAGGTAATCAATGAGTGGAACAGGTTTCCATGGGAGGTGATGAGTTCTCCTTCAATGGAAGTGTTCAAAGAAAGGTTGGACAGACATCTGTCTGGGATGATTTCGTGATCCTGCACTGAGCAGGGGGTTGGACCCGATGACCCTGGAGGTCACTTTGAACTCTACCATTCTATGACATTTAATCCGTTATGATAGTTTCAGTACAATGTACAGATGTAACACACCTCACATTAGTGAGTTACTGCAGTAATAAGTTAGAGCTTAGCGCAACTTGGGGCAACAATGATATTGATGAAGCGCAGCTGGCATTCAAAATGAACAGAGCAGCTGCACTATATAATTAGTGTGTCACAGTGTACGGGCGCCTGGCGGTCTGTAGTGTGTCATCCTTCAAGGATGATGACGCTACATCACTACTAGAATGCTGTAAATCAAGTTATCACATTGCACTAGTCAGGTTGCCAATTGTTACATCTATATGTGAAAATGTTAAATTTGAGGCACCCTCCTTAATTAGAGAGGGGCATGCATTACCTGTTTGCCTGCCTTATTTTGTCCAGATCCTTCCTTTGTCCATTCATTCTGTTCCATCTGCAGGTGGTCTTCAAGAAGCATATAGGCTTTCTCTTGCTCTTGCTGAGTTAAACTTTGTAGCTCCAAAGCTCGTTTCTCTGTCTGAAGTAGTTGCAAGCTGGCTTTAAGTTCAGATAACTTCTTCTGGAAGAGAAATATGAAATGCCTTTTCCTTATGCTGCTTTAGGTAACAGGAACCATTCAGCGCTGCACGGATTTTTCAATAACTTGGAAGTAATTGACTGCGCAGCACATTAACGGGTAAGCTCTCAAGCATAGAAGTCGGACACAATGGAACTTTTTCTGATTGAGAAGAAAACAACATCAGTGTCAGTTACTCATTATCTTTTGGATACCACATGAAATACCTAGATAGAGCAGCAGCCACCAAATAATTGGCATTTGGCACATGAAGGTCTTCATGGTCTGAATAAGTTCAACTATAAAGCCTCCTTCACACGGGCGACACCGCATCGCTGCACCGCGTGATATCGCTGCAATTTTCTCGCAGCATTATGGCGATTTTGTAGCATCATGTGCGAGGATTTTCAGGAGGCTTGAAATATAAGCCCTAGCCCAAAAATAAGCTGTAACTAAGGCCTCCTTCACATGGATTACAAAGTCGTGTGATTTTGTAGCATTGCTACAAATCGCATGTATGGGAAGCCCATGGTTTCCTATGGTTTCCTTCACACATGAGATGTTTTGTAGCCTGCTACAAAACGACACACAAACCTCGCAGGTCCGGTGATATGTCCGCAACACGTGAGATTTTGTAGCCCATGTTTCCCTATGGAGCCTTCCTCTCTGATGCATCGCACGAAAACACGGTTTGCATGCGATGCGATGCAACTTTTGGCAGTAGCAAATGCTACTGTCAAAGCTATAATCTAAGCCCTAACTGCCGGGGAAAAAACCACACCTACATCACCTTAGACGAGCTGTCAGCCTGGCCACAGCTTCTCCCCAGGTCCCGGCACTGACCTTTTTCTCTTTTGGCCAGGGATTCAAAAATCCCTGCCTCCTGGAAGCGCTGGCTGTGATTGGCTGACACTTAGCCAATCACAGCAAGCGCTCGATGAATGGCACTGATTGAACCACTCACAATCATTCTTCGAGCACTGTCTGTGATTATCTAAGTGTCAGCCAATCACAAGCAGTGCTTCCAGCAGCCAGGGATTTTTCGTCTAACCTGTATAGTTTTCTGCCCCTCTGCGGAGCGTCGCACAATACCCTTTCCTTGGGTGCGGTCTAGTAGCCGCAGTTATTAGCACTGTCCACTGGCTGTATAGTTTTCTGCCCCTCTGCGGAGCGTCGCACAATACCCTTTCCTTGGGTGCGGTCTAGTAGCCGCAGTTATTAGCACTGTCCACTGCCTGTATAGTTTTCTGCCCCTGTGCAGAGCGTCGCACAATTCCCTTTCCTTGGGTGCGGTGAAGTAGACCCAGTTATTAGCACTCTCCACTGGCTGTATAGTTTTCTGCCCCTCTGCAGAGCGTCGCACAATTCCCTTTCCTTGGGTGCGGTCAAGTAGCTGCAGTTATTAGCACTCTCCACTGGCTGTATAGTTTTCTGCCCCTCTGCAGAGCGTCGCACAATTCCCTTTCCTTGGGTGCGGTCAAGAAGCCGCAGTTATTAGCGCTGTCCACTGGCTGTATAGTTTTCTGCCCTTCTGCAGAGCGTCGCACAATACCCTGTCCTTGGGTGCGGTGAAGTAGACCCAGTTATTAGCACTGACCACTGGCTGTGTAGTTTTCTGCACTTCTGTGCAGAGCGTCGCACAATACCCTTTCCTTGGGTACGGTCAAGTAGCCACAGTTATTAGCACGGTCCACTGGCTGTATAGTTTTCTGCCCCTCTGCAGAGCGTCGCACAATACCCTGTCCTTGGGTGCGGTAAAGTAGCTGCAGTTTTTAGCACTGTCCACTGGCTGTATAGTTTTCTGGCCCTGTGCAGAGCGTCGCACAATACCCTTTCCTTGGGTGCGGGGAAGCAGCTGCAGTTATTAGCACTGTCCACTAGCTGTATAGTTTTCTGCCCCTCTGCAGAGCGTCGCACAATACTCTTTCCTTGGGTGCAGTCAAGTAGACGCAGTTATTAGCACTGTCCACTGGCTGTATAGTTTTCTGCCCCTCTGCAGAGCCTCGCACAATACCCTTTTCTTGGGTGCAGTCAAGTAGACGCAGTTATTAGCACTGTCCACTGGCTGTATAGTTTTCTGCCCCTCTGCAGAGCGTCGCACAATACGATTTCCTTGGGTGCGGTCAAGTAGCCGCAGTTACTAGCACTGTCCACTGGCTGTATAGTTTTCTGCCCCTCTTTGCAGAGCGTCGCACAATATCCTTTCCTTAGGTCCGGTCAAGTAGCCGCAGTCATTAGAACTGTCCACTGGCTGTATAGTTTTCTGCCCCTCTGCAGAGCGTCGCACAATACCCTTTTCTTGGGTGCGGTGAAGTAGTCGCAGTTATTAGCACTGTTCACTGGCTGTATAGTTTTCTGCCCCTTCTGTGCAGAGCGTCGCACAATACCCTTTCCTTGGGTGCGGTAAGTACAGCCAGTGGACAGTGCTAATAACTGCGGCTACTTACCGCACCCAAGGAAAGGGTATTGTGCGACGCTCTGCACAGAAGGGGCAGAAAACTATACAGCCAGTGGACAGTGCTAATAGCTGCAGCTACTTGACCGCACCCAGGAAAAGATTATTGTGCGACGCTCTGCAGAGGGTCAGAAAACTTTACAGCCAGTGGACAGTGCTAATAACTGCGGCTAGAGTTTTCTGACCCTCTGCACAGCGTCGCACAATAATCTTTTCCTGGGTGCGGTCAAGTAGCCGCAGTTATTAGCACTGTCCACTGGCTGTATAGTTTTCTGCCCCTTCTGTGCAGAGCGTCGCACAATACCCTTTCCTTGGGTGCGGTAAGTAGCCGCAGTTATTAGCACTGTCCACTGGCTGTAGAGTTTTCTGCCCCTCTGCAGAGCGTCGCACAATACCCTTTCCTTGGCGGCGGTTAAGAAACTGCAGTTATTAGCATTGTCCACTGGCTGTATAGCTTTCTGCTCCTCTGCAGAGCGTCGCACAATAACCTTTCCTTGGGTGCGGTGAAGTTGCCACAGTTATTAGCGCTGTCCACTGGCTGTAGAATTTTCTGCCCCTCTGCAGAGCGTCGCACAATAACCTTTCCTTGGGTGCGGTGAAGTTGCCACAGTTATTAGCACTGTCCACTGGCTGTAGAATTTTCTGCCCCTCTGCAGAACGTCGCACATTACCCTTTCCTTGGGTGCGGTGTAGTTGCCGCAGTTATTAGCACTGTCCACTGGCTGCATAGTTTTCTGCCCCTCGGCAGAGCATCACGCAATTCCCTTTCCTTGGGTGTGGTGAAGTAGACGCAGTTATTAGCACTGTCCACTGGCTGTATAGTTTTCTGCCCCTGTGCAGAGCATCGCACAATACCCTTTTCTTGGGTGCGGTCAAGTAGCCGCAGTTATTAGCACTGTCCACTGGCTGTATAGTTTTCTGCCCCTCTGCAGAGCATTGCACAATACCCTTTCCTTAGGTGCGGTCAAGAAGCAGTAGTTATTAGCACTTTTCACTGGCTGTATAGTTTTCTGCCCCTCTGCAGAGCGTCGCACAATACCCTTTTCTTGGGTGCGGTGAAGTTGCCGCAGTTATTACCACTGTCCACTGGCTGTATACTTTTCTGCCCCTCTGCAGAGTGTCACACAATACCCTTTTCTTGGGTGCGGTCTAGTAGCCGCAGGTATTAGCACTGTCCACTGGCTGTATAGTTTTCTGCCCCTCTGCAGAGCGTCGCGCAATTCCCTTTCCTTGGGTTCGGTCAAGAAGCCGCAGTTCTTAGCACTGTCCACTGGCTGTATAGTTTTCTGCCCCTGTGCAGAGCGTCGCACAATATCCTTTCCTTGGGTCCGGTCAAGAAGCCGCAGTTATTACCACTGTCCACTGGCTGTATAGTTTTCTGCCCCTCTGCAGAGCGTCGCAAAGTACCCTGTCCTTGGGTGCGGTAAAGTAGCTGCAGTTTTTAGCACTGTCCGCTGGCTGTATAGTTTTCTGCCCCCTCAGTGCAGAGCGTCGCACAATATCCTTTCCTTGGGTCCGGTCAAGAAGCCGCAGTTATTACCACTGTCCACTGGCTGTATAGTTTTCTGCCCCTCTGCAGAGCGTCGCACAATATCCTTTCCTTGGGTCCGGTCAAGTTGCCGCGGTTATTAGCACTATCCACTGGCTGTATAGATTTCTGCCCTTCTCTGCAGAACGTCGCGCAATTCCCTTTCCTTGGGTGCGGTGAAGTATCCGCAGTTATTAGCACTGTCCACTGGCTGTATAGTTTTCTGCCCCTCTGCAGAGCGTCGCACAAAACCCTTTCCTTGGGTGCGGTCAAGTAGCCGCAGTTATTAGAACTGTCCTCTGGCTGTATAGTTTTCTGCCCCTCTGCAGAGCGTCGCACAATACCCTTTCCTTAGGTGCGGTCAAGAAGCAGTAGTTATTAGCACTTTTCACTGGCTGTATAGTTTTCTGCCCCTCTGCAGAGCGTCGCGCAATTCCCTTTCCTTGGGTGCGGTGAAGTAGACGCAGTTATTAACACTGTCCACTGGCTGTATAGTTTTCTGCCCCTCTGCAGAGCGTTGCACAATACCCTTTCCTTGGATATGGTCAAGTAGCTGCAGTTATTAGCACTGCCCACTGGCTGTATAGTTTTCTGCCCCTCTGCAGAGCATCGCAAAATACCCTTTTCTTGGGTGCAGACAAGTAGCCACAGTTATTAGCACTGTCCACTGGCTGTATAGTTTTCTGCCCCCCTCTGCAGAGCATTGCACAATATCCTTTCCTTGGGTGCGGTCAAGAAGCCGTAGTTATTAGCACGGTCCACTGGCTGTATAGGTTTCTGCCCCTCTGCAGAGCATCGCACAATACCCTTTCCATGCGTACGGTCAGGTAGCCGTAGTTATAAGCACTATCCACAGGCTGTATAGTTTTCTGCCCTTCTGTGCAGAGCATCGCACAATACCCTTTCCATGGGTGCTGTGAAGGTGCCGCAGTTATTAGCACTGTCCACTGGCTGTATAGTTTTCTGCCCTTCTCTGCAGAGCATCGCACAATACCCTTTACTTGCGTGCGGTCAAGTAGCCGCAGTTATTAGCACTGTCCACTGGCTGTATAGTTTTCTGCCCCTCATTGCAGAGCATCGCACAATACCCTTTCCATGTGTACGGTCTGGTAGCTGTAGTTATAAGCACTATCCACTGGCTGTATAGTTTTCTGCCCTTTTGTGCAGAGCATCGCACAATACCCTATCCTTGCGTGTGGTCTAGTAGCCGCAGTTATTCGCACTGTCCACTGGCTGCATAGTTTTCTGCCCCCCTCTGCAGAGCATTACACAATACCCTTTCCTTGAGTGCGGTCAAGAAGCCGTAGTTATTAGCACTGTCCTCGGGCTGTATAGTTTTCTGCCCTTCTGCAGAGCGTCGCGCAATTCCTTTTCCTTGGGTTCAGTCAAGAAGCCGCAGTTCTTAGCACTGTCCACTGGCTGTATAGTTTTCTGCACTTCTGTGCAGAGCGTCGCACAATATCCTTTCCTTGGGTCCGGTCAAGTAGCCGCAGTTATTAGAACTGTCCACTGGCTGTATAGTTTTCTGCCCCTCTGCAGAGCGTCGCACAATACCCTTTCCTTGGGTGCGGTGAAGTAGCCGCAGTTATTAGCGCTGTCCACTGGCTGTATAGTTTTCTTCCCCCCAGTGCAGAGCGTCGCACAATACCCTTTTCATGCGTACGGTCAGGTAGCCGTAGTTATAAGCACTGTCCACTGGCTGTATAGTTTTCTGCCCTTCTCCGCAGATCGTCGCGCAATTCCGATTCCTTGGGTGTGGTCAAGCAGCCGTAGTTATTAGCACTGTCCACAGGCTGCATAGTTTTCTGCCCCTCTGCAGAGCGTCGCACAATACCCTTTCCTTGCGTGTGTCAAGATTCCACAGTTATTAGCACTGTCCACTGGCTGTATAGTTTTCTGCCCCTCTGCAGAGCATTGCACAATATCCTTTCCTTGGGTGCGGTCAAGAAGCCGTAGTTATTAGCACTGTCCTCAGGCTGTATAGTTTTCTGCCCTTCTGTGCAGAGCGTCGCACAATACCCTTTCCTTGCATGCGTCAAGATTCCGCAGTTATTAGCACTGTCCACTGGCTGTATAGTTTTCTGCCCCTCTGCAGAGCGTCGCACGATACCCTTTCCTTCGGTTCGGGGAAGCAGCTGCAGTTATTAGCACTGTCCACTGGCTGTATAGTTTTCTTCCCCCCAGTGCAGAGCGTCGCTCAATACCCTTTCCATGCGTACGGTCAGGTAGCCGTAGTTATAAGCACTGTCCACTGGCTGTATAGTTTTCTGCTTTTCTGTGCAGAGCGTCGCGCAATACCATGTCCTTGGGTGCGGTTAAGAAGCCGCTGTTATTAGCACTGTCCACTGGCTGTATAGTTTTCTGCCCCTCTGCAGAGCGTCGCACAATACCCTTTTTCTTTGGGTGCGGTCAAGTAGCTGCAGTTATTAGCACTGTCTACTGGCTGTATAGTTTTCTGCCCCTCAGTGCAGAGCGTCGCGCAATACCTTGTCCTTGGGTGCGGTTAAGTAGCAGCAGTTAATAGCACTGTCCACTGGCTGTATAGTTTTCTTCCCCTCTGCAGAGCGTCGCACAATACCCTTTTCTTGGGTGCGGTGAAGTAGCCGCAGTTATTAGCGCTGTCCACTGGCTGTATAGTTTTCTGTACTTCTGTGCAGAGCGTCGCACAATAGCCTGTCCTTGGATGCGGTCACGTAGCTGCAGTTTTTAGCACGGTCCACTGGCTGTATAGTTTTCTGCCCCTCTGCAGAGCGTCGCACAATACCCTTTCCTTGGGTGCGGTCAAGTAGCCGCAGTTATTAGCACTGTCCACTGGCTGTATAGTTTTCTGCCCCTCTGCAGAGCGTCGCACAATACCCTTTCCTTGGATGCGGTCGAGAAGCCGCAGTTATTAGCACTGTCCACTGGCTGTATAGTTTTCTGCCGCTCTGCAGAGCGTCGCACAATACCCTTTTCTTTGGGTGCTGTCAAGTAGCTGCAGTTATTAGCACTGTCCACTGGCTGTATAGTTTTCTGCCCCTCATTGCAGAGCATCGCACAATACCCTTTCAATGCATACGGTCAGGTAGCTGTAGTTATAAGCACTGTCCACTGGCTGTATAGTTTTCTGCCCCTCTGCAGAGCGTCGCTTAATACCCTTTCCTTGGGTGCGGTCAGGTAGCCAGGGTTAGCACTGTGCACTGGCTGTATAGTTTTCTGCCCCTCTGCAGAGCGTCGCACAATACCCTTTCCTTGGGTGCAGTGAAGTTGCCGCAGTTATTAGCACTGTCCACTGGCTGTATAGTTTTCTGCCCCTCTGCAGAGCGTTGCACAATACTCTTTCATTGGGTTCGGTCAAGTAGCCGCAGTTATTAGCGCTGTCGACTGGCTGTATAGTTTTCTGCCCCTCTGCAGAGCGTCGCACAATACCCTTTCCTTGGGTGCGGTGAAGTTGCCGCAGTTATTAGCACTGTCCACTGGCTGTATAGTTTTCTGCCCCTCTGCAGAGCGTCGCACAGTACCCTTTCCTTGGGTACGGAAAAAGGAAATATTAGAGTGCAGTTTCACGGTGAGAGCTGGTTGTACGGCACTGCAGACTGAGAACGCTATAACTGCAAGGCTAGGAACAAGCCTAGATGTGTAATACAAAAATTTATGCACTACTGCTCCCAGCCAGCCACAACTATAATGCACATGGTCAGATGTAGCCCTAAGAAGGACTGTTGGGGTTCTTGCACAGACGATCAGGAGTCCTACATATAGGCAGCTCCTTCCCTAAACTCTGCGCAATGCGCTGCAGACTGATAACGTTATAGTTGAAATGGCCTGCATAGCCCAAGATGCTTAAAAAAAAATAAATTGGTGCACTACTGCTCCCAGCCAGCCACAAAACTAATGTGCACGGTCAGATGTAGCCCTAAGAAGGACCATTGAGATTCTTGACGACAGGATCCTACTCTAACACTTTCCCTAACCTCTGCCAGCATGTGTCTGAGGCGAGCCACGGGCGGGACCAGTTTATGTACTAGGTAACCTGATCGGCCCAGCCACTCACTGCAGGGGGGTGGGATAGGGCTGGCACGTCACAGCAGGAAGTGGTAATTCCTTAATATTCGAGGGGCAGAGGGGATTTCAAAGGACAGAAAGACGAACTGAAAATGGTGGATTGAACCATCCATCCGGAATGCAAACCTTAAAAAATCTTTGAGAGTTGGGATGGATGGGAACGTGATAATATGCATCTTTTAAGTCGATGGTGGCTTGGACACTGTCTACGTGAATTAGAGGAGTTGTTGTTTTAACCTTTTTCATTTAAAATTTTTTGTAAACGATAAACTCATTTGGGATCTTTACATTTATTATGGTTTGATAAGAACCATCAGGTTCCTTTGCGAAAAATAACGGGGGAATAAAACCCTTTCTGACAGTCTTCTTTGGGGACGGGGATGACGGTCCCTAAGATTAACAGATTCTGAATCCCTGCACATAAGGACTGTTGGGGGGGGGGGGGGGGGGTGACTGGAGGGAGCTCTCCACGAATCTCCTATAAGGCAGAGAGTAGAATTCGATTTTAGAACCTTCTGATATTAGACATAAAATCCACTCATTGAATGTAATGTTCTCCCATATGCTATGGAATGAGGACAAGCTCCCACCCACTTGTTGGGGGGTTGAAGTAGAGGGTTTCTTTGACGGAATCTTACCACTTTCTCCTTTGGGGTATGACCAGCGTCCAGTTTTCCCCTTTCCTTTGTATTCCCTAAATGAGGGGTAGGGTATGTGTGGCCTCTTGGGGGGTCTATCCACCAGTAACCCCTGACTTTTATCTGCTACCCTCTCCATAAGCTGTTCCAAATCCAGGACAAATATGTGCTGACCTCGGAATGGCAGGGCGCAAAGTCTGTTTTTGGACGAGCTATCGCCAGACCAGGCCTTTACCCAAACGGCTCTCCTAGTGGTGTTAGTGAGCACCGCAGTATGGGCCCCAAGGTGGACTGATTCCATAGAAGCATTTGCTAAAAAAACAGTGGCCATTTGCAAAAGAGGGAGACCTGTTCCCTTTTGGCTTTCTGGTCTCTCAGCGTAGTGAGTTGGTCCAGCCTTATTGACAGACCTAGCCACCAACGTGGCTGCTATGTTGGATTTAATTGTTAGGGCCGATGTAGTCCAGGCTTTGCGCCTCACACTTTCAACTTTGCTATCCGTGGGGTCCCGGATAGATGTTTTTATTTGGGGGATATTTTGAAAGGCTGCTATGTCGTCCTCTGAGAATTGGAGCCTATCTTTAACCCCTTCCCGCTCCAGGACGTACATTTACATCCTGGAGCGTCCGGGTATGTATGTTTATTACAGCTGACACCCGCGGGCAATAGCCACGATCGGCCGTATGGCTGATCACGGCTATTAACCCCCGCGGTGAGATCAGGCGAGTCGTGAAGGTGTCATGGCTGCCTGTGGCTTTCTAAAAGGCCCCAGGGCTGCGTTGAGAGACTGCCTGTCAAGCCATCCCCGTGGCTGCCTTCAGAATGCAGTATGACGTAAAGCTATAGCATTAACTCATACTGCAGGAGCGATCAAAGCATCACATGTTGTAGTCCCCATGGGGAACTTAAAAGAAAAGTGAGAAAAAGATCAATAAAGTTTTATGAATTGTAAAAAAAAGTTTTAATCGCCCCCCTTTTGCCATATCTATCTTAAAAAAATCAAAATCATAAAAGAGAAATACTTATTTGGTATTGCTGCGTCCGTAAAAGTCTGATCTATCGAAGTAGCACATTATTTACCCCATACGGTGAACGTTGTCCGAAAAAAAAATAAAGAACACCAAAAATGCACTTTTTGTTACCCTGTATCCCAGAAAAAAACGCAACAAAAAGTGATCAAAAAATCGTATGTTTTCCAAATTGGTTCTATTGGAAACTACAGGACATCCCGCAAAAAGTGAGACCTTGCTCTACCACGTTGACAGAAAAATTAAAAAGTTATTATGCGTACAAAATGACCGCAGAAAATAATTTAAAAAAATTAAATGTCTTTGAAAAAGGAGTAGTACAGTAAGAAAAACCTCTACAAGTTTGGTATCGTAGTAATCGTACCGACCCATAGAATGAAGTTATCAGGTCATTTTTGCTGCAGTTTGTGCGCCGTAGAAACAAGATGCACTGAAAGATGGCTGAATGTTGTTTTTTTTTTTTTTTCATTTTACTCCACTTATAATTTTTTAAAAAGTTTTTTCAGTACATTATACGGTACATTTAATAGCACCATTGAAAAATACAACTCGTCCTGCAAAAAACAACAAGCCCTCATACAGCAACGTTGATGGATAAATGAAGGAGTTACGATTTTTTTAAAGGGGGGAGGGAAAAACAAAAATGGGGGAAAAAAGGGGCCGTGTCGTTAAGGGGTTGAAGTCCTTCGATAGTACCAGACTTTGCTCCATATACTGCCATTCTTTTTGGATTAGGCGCTTCAGTGTTGTATTTACAGGGAACACTGGTTTGCGCCAGGGTATAAGACCAGCAAACATTTCGTCTTGTATGAGGTGTCTCTTCCCCCACTTGCATGGTTTTGCGAACCGCCCTGAGGAGTTGGTCAATGTCAGCGGAGGAAAATATATATTTTTCTCCTCTTGCACTTCCTGGCTGAACCCAGATAATTACCCTGCTGAGAAGTTGTCCCCTAACTTGGACTCTGATACAGAAGTTGCGAGTCTTGTCTTTTTTGCGGAAGTAGAGGGGACTGGCTGCTGGAGGCTGGACATAGACGATTGAGCTTCCTCACATAGTATGACGCGAATACAGCCATCACCAAGGTTTTTTCCTCCTGTACAATTTTTTGTAGTACACGACGTACAAAGCGATGTGTATGTGTCATCCAGATGTTTTAGGCACATCGGACTATTTTTACTTTTCTTTCCAGCCTCTTTAAGCTTCTGTGTATCCCTGTCCTGCAAGACCTGTGTAGTGTCCTAGAATAACATCCATAATTGTCATACACATTTGTCTTATGCAGATGCGCTGTGCAAAGCTGTCATGTCTATTTTCTGTATGTGTGTTGCACAGCTGCAGCGTCTGAAGGATTAACTCCCTTAAAGGGGTTGTCTCGCGCCGAAAAGTGTTTTTTTTTCTCCATAGGCCCCCCGTTCGGCGCAGGACAACCCCAAGGGATGTGTTAAAAAAAACAAAACATATTACTTACCCGAATCCCCACTCTGCGACGTCTTCCTTCTTCTTTCTTCTTCCTTCACCAAGATGGCCACCGGGATCTTCACCCACGATGCACCGCGGGTCCTTTCCCATGGTGCACCATGGGCTCTGTGCGGTCCATTGCCGATTCCAGCCTCCTGATTGGCTGGAATCGGCACACGTGATGGGGCGGAGCTACGCGATGACGCGGAGCTACGCGATGACGCGTAGAGGGGGGCGGAGCCAGAACGCCGCTCGTGCCTGGACCGAGCAGAAGGGGAGAAGACCACACAGTGCAAGCGCGTCTAAAAAAGCAAGAAGACATCAGAATTAGACGGATCCATGGCGATGGGGACGCTAGCAGCGGAGCAGGTAAGTGAATACCTTCTGTATGGCTCATACATAGCGACAGCGCACCCCACAGAGGCCCCCCAGCAGCAACAGCGCACCCCACAGAGGCCCCCAGCAGCGACAGTGCACCCCACAGCGCCCCCCCCCCCGACAGCGACACCCACAATGGCCCCCCAACAGTGACACACACAGCGGCCCCTAGCATTCACTGCCCCCCACAGAGGCCCCCAGCATTATCTGCCCCTTACAGCGGCCCCCCAGCTGTGACTGCCCCCCACACAGAGGCCCCCCAGCGGTGAATGCCCCCCACAGATGACTGCCCCTCACACAGCGGACCCCCAGCGGTGACTGCCCCCTCACATCGGACCCCCAGCGGTGACTGCCCCCTCACATCGGACCCCCAGCGGTGACTGCCCTCTCACATCGGACCCCCAGCTGTTACTGCCCCCTCACATCAGACCCCCAGCGGTGACTGCCCCTTCACAGCGGACCCCCAGAGGTGACTGCCCCCTCACAGCGGACCCCCCTTCGACCCATGTACTTACCTTGTGGATGTTTGGATGCTCCGCTCCTCCTGTGCCCGGCGCCCTCCAGCAGCGATGAACTCCCACGCACACTGTGACGTCAGTGTGTTGCAGGATGCCTTCTCCCCCGGACGCTCCTGCGGAACCAACAGGTAGGAGACGTCGGGGGACGAGGGGAGGAGAATCCTGGGGCACACTGACATCACAGTGTGCGCCGGGATCAGCGCTGATTATTAGTGCTGGTTAATGAATACCGGCAGGGGAGTCATGGCCCCTGCCGGTATTCATTAACGGGGTGACCGGCCGCGTGTCAGCGACTATGGCTACGCGTGTCAGTGCTGACACATGTGTCATAGGTTCGCCATCACGGCATTAAAGGGGTTGTCTCGTGAAAGCAAGTGGGGTTCAGCACTTCTGTTTGGCCATATTAATGCACTTTGTAATATACATCGAGCATTAATTATGAGCCATACAGAAGTTATTCACTTACCTGCTCCGTTGCTAGCGTCCCCGTCGCCATGGATCCGTCTAAATTCGCTGTCTTCTGGCGTTTTTAGACACGCTTGCGCAGTCCGGTCTTCTCCCTGGTGAATGGGGCCGCTCGTGCCGGAGAGCTGGTTCTCGTAGCTCCGCCCCGTCACGTGTGCCGATTCCAGCCAATCAGGAGGCTGGAATCGGCAATGGACCACACAGAGCCCACGGTGCACCATGGGAGAAGACCCGCGGTGTATCGTGGGTGAAGATCCCGGCGGCCATCTTGGTAAAGGAAGAAAGAAGTCGCCGCAGCGCGGGGATTCGGGTAAGTAATAAACTTTTTTTTTTTTTTTTTTTTAACCCATCCCTTGGGTTTGTCTCACGCCGAACGGGGGGCCTATTGAATAAAAAAAAAAACAGTTTCAGCGTGAGACAACCCCTTTAAGAGAATGCAGTCAATAATAATTCCTATTTTGCCTTTTCTTCTTTATTGACACATTAGTACAACACAGATACAGTCCGGGCCCAAACTGCATTCCTACATAGGTGTATGTAGTGCAAAGGAACTCAAATATTTTTCTTTACTTTCCAATACCCAATACTGAGGTTCTAGTCCCTGGACTTGTGTTCCTTGCTTTTCTCCCACTGGGATTTTCACCTGAGTGATTCTTGAAGGTTCAAGTGGACCTACATGGTGTGGAGTTTTGCCTTGGACAGACTCCAAACCTCACAAGTAAGTCCACCTGTTTCCAGTACTAGAAATTGCATTTTATTTAATATTTTCCCCTATGTCTGGAGCGCTGACACCTTATTTATTGTGTCTTTGCAGCCAAGGGTCAGACTCTCATTTCCTGGTTACAGTCCCTAATAATGTAGAGTCAACTGCCAACCACACCAGGACTGGTCTAGGCTAGGCTGATTGGTTGGTCCAGTGGGTTCACACTGCTAATCTGTAATAGTGCTCGTTTCGCAGATAACCTCTTGGCAGTACAGAGAAATTTTAAATTTTTTTGGCCAGTAAGAACAGTTACTGGATGATGGGCTCCTTCCAGGAGGTGCCTCCATTCAATAAAAGCCACCTTAATGGCTAGAAGCTCCTTGTTCCCGATGTCATCGTTTTGCTACTGGATCAGTACTAGTGCTGAAGAAAAAAGTGTCTTTAGTTTCTCCAAAGCAGCTTGTGCCTCCTGGGACCAGGAAAACGCATGTGCTTTCTTTGAGAGGCCGAGATGACTTTTGAGAAGTCCTTGATAAATCTTCTGTAGTAGTTCCCGAAACTGATCAGGCGCTGTACTTCCTTCAAATTTCCTGAAATGGGCCAATGCAGGATGGCTTTAATCTTGCTGGGGCTCATACTTAAGCCATCCGGCGAGATAATGTATCACAGCATTTGCATTTTGCTCTGTTCAAACTCGGACTTTCTAATTTGATGTTGAGGTTATTCTTTTGGAATTGTTCCAAGATCATCCGAACGTGCCTGCAATGTTCCTGTAAATTGTCAGAGATAATGAGGATGTTGTCAAAATATGCCACTATGAATTGATACAAGAGGCCTCGAAATACGTCATTGATAGAGTGCTGGAAGGTAGCAAGAGCATTGCAGAGACCGAACGGCATCACTAGAGATTCAAAGTCCATATCTTGTTCTGAAAGCCATCTTCATCTCATCTCCGGGGCAGTTCTGTATCAGATTATATGCTCTTCTGAGGTGCAGTTTAGTAAAAGCTTTGGCTGCCCAAAAGCCTCTCCAGCAATTCTGGGATTAATGGGAAAGGATAGCAATTCTTAATAGTAATCTTGTTTAGTTCCCGATAATCAATGGTCGAAAAGCAGAATCTTTTTTTTTTAAATAAGAAAATGGGTCCTCCCGCCGGGGAGGAATAGGGACGGATGAAGCCCTTCTTTAGATTTTCATTCAAATGTTCCTGAAGGGTTTTTACTCTGGTTCTGAGAGGCTGTAGATACGCCCAAATGGAATAGAAGATCCAGGGAGCAGCTCTATAGGACAGCCATACAGCCGTTTAGGTGGCAGCTGGTCAGCTTTCTTCTTGCTACAGACATCCCTGAACATCTGGTATTGAATCTGTAATTTTTCAAAGTCCTGTTGACCATCCTTGGGGTCTTGCATTGGTTTAAGGGCAGATGGTGTTATCTTGCAGCTCTCTTTACAGTATTCTGAAGGGAAGGCAATGGTAGAGAATCACTGGAAATTTAGGGGACAAGATGAGCTTGAAGCTGATTGTTTGTTTCTTGATGGTCAGGTTTCATACAAAGCTCCAATTCGATTGTCTCCTGTGTGACAGGTCCCAAAAAGAAGGGTGACCTATCCACGGTTTCCATATCAATCGGTATGGGCTTAAGTCTGGTGGCAATGTTTTTGTCAAGTACATGAAGTTTTCTCCCACTCGTGAATCCAACATCGCTGAGTACTGCATCTTCTGACAACCTGTTAAGATCTCTATTGGGAGGACAAAGTGGTGGAGTGCGGGAACGGTTTTCACACAGTTTTGAACTACTGATGCAAAGGTGTGTTTAGTAACATCCCCTTGTTTCATGATGGCTGGATTGGTCGTAGTCTTGATTTTGGCTAGGGCGAAAATCCTTTGAGGCTTGTTTGGACAGTTTACTGTGGAGGCTTGGGACATTATGTTTTAAAGGTACAGATTTTTAACACGGCACCTTTCTTTTTCAATGGTAGAGAGGAGTTTGCGGATGACGTCAACCTGCATCTGTTCTGATGCGGCTTCACTCCTCGGCTAGGGACTCAACATGGATTGACTGAAGGAGTAAGAGGCTACTGACAGGAGTGCAGGAGGTCCCTGGTTCGAATCCTGACACATCCCCCTGTTCTGACTGTACTTTCACACTCACAGATAATACTGTAGTGTGACAATCCTTGTGTGACACCCAGTTATGTGTTGCCAATAATTGTGCACCCTGCCCTCAATGGCACAATATGAGACACATTGTTCTTTTCAATGCTTTTTTATTTTACCCCTACCAGACCATGACAAGTGGTTGACAAAAGCAGTTCCTACGAGTACTGTGTGCAACTTTCTCTCCAACCCAGTCTCGAGCTTTACACCTCCCATGGTAGGAGGAGAGGGAGCAGGGTGGCAATTTATATTTAGAGACCAGCTACAGCAAAAGCTCCCAATACATAAGATAAGTTTGGCACCTTGAGTGGGCAGCTGCCACGCTGACATCCTCCTTCCGTAGTCACCAAATGTGGAAAGCAGGAGGAGCTAGCGCTAGGAATTCAGAGGCTGGTGGACACATTCTTGAGCCCTGTCTTTCAGCGCTTCCTGTTTCTGCATTTATGCAGGTACAGAGATTTTAATAGAAAAAAAAAGCAAATAAAAAAAGAAATAAATCATAAACTGTATGTTTCCACGGACCAGAGTCGCAGATATTGGCTGGGTGAAAGGCATAGTTGATCAGGTGACCGGTGCGGTGGCAGAAAAAACATGTTACTCCCAATAAACTTTAGGGAGTTGACATGCTTGTGACAGTGGCTTCATTCAACAAAATAAAGCGTACTGCCACACTGCTGAAATTGTTCAGGAATGGTTTGCGAAATATAACAAAGAGTTCAAGTTGTTGACTTCAAAAATTGAACGTGGGGGTATGTGCTGGAAATTAATTTCTATCCATGGAGGGACTACTTTGTAACTTACTGGACATAAAAGGCCTACTGTTAATGTTTTGATGCCAGAAACCACAGGATACAGGAGCCTTTCTAAAAAAAAATATATATATATTATACATAAACTGTAGCGGGATTAGCTCATGTGATTGCTGTCTTCTGAGACAGATGGGTATTTTAGGCACACCAAAAACAAACATAGACCACTCTGGTCAAATGTGATGCAATTAGCCATGACCAGTTATAGTTTTTTCTTAAACCACTACACAGTTTTGCTGTGTCAAAACTCTTGATAGACTCCCTTTAACTGTTCACTCAGAAAACACTGAATAAATTCATCTCCAGAGAGCATATGGCTTTTCAGCTTCTATGAGAGATCAGATAGAAGTACAGACATGAGATATCAGATAGAAGATCAGAGAAGTACACATAAGTCTCTAGAAAAGGACAGACGGAGCAGGAGACTAGCCGTTATGATGTCTCCAATACACAGTAGACCCTGCTCCTTCTAGGGGTCTATTTATGAAGACAGATTTCCTGTCCAATTTAGTGCCAAATGACAATATACCAAGTTGGTTAATACTCATTTAAAAGGCCTTTTACACGGGCCAATGCAAACTATATAGGAATGACCAAATCACGCCCCATACAGTTTGCATAATGTCAGCCACACATCTCCTGTTTAAATTAAGGGAGATTGTTGTCGACAAGTAATAATTATTTGGCACACATAAAAGATTTGATCAGACAGCAAGCGTTTTTTCACCTGTCAGATAATCACTGACTTATTTATTTGTGCAATAATGGGGAACAAACTCTTACAAATGGTTATTCAGCCATTTTTTGGTCCACATAAAATACCTTTAACTCTCTATAGCATACCCTCAGAAACAGAAGCATGGATGACATTATACAGCAGTGCTGAGCAGTGCAGATGTGAATTTAGCACTAGGATGAGACAGAAAATGTATCAGCAGCATTTCTGTGTATGTCTCATCCTCTCTCATTCCTTAGCATCTTCTTCCTCCCCTCTCCATAGATTTCTATGAGCAACGGTAATCTAATCTCTTAGTGAAACTGAAAATTCAGCTCCCCTCTGCTGTACGGATTTTATTAGTGAATTCAGTGATCAGTGCGGGAAGAAGCAGCATAGCCTAGTAAGTACAGAAAGAGGCTTTTTTTTTTCTATAGTGAGATATACTATAAAGTTTATTATATCCACTTGTACTTTTGGTCCATAGGAAGTCATTTATAATCAAAGATGCAGTTTGAAGCACATCTCTGCTTTTCAGATAGTTTGCCACCATTAAACCAAATACCAGAACTGACTAATAGGGAATAGGGACCCATACAACTCTCTGTACTTCAAAACCAGGCTTTTTAAAACAGGTTTCACATGAAATTCTTAAGCGGCAAAACACATACGAGTGTCTGTATGCGTATTCATAGACACACTCACATTATATACATGCATCCTATGACATGAAAGATAAATCTCCTCCATTGAGGACAGCTTGGCCTCACCTTAGTATACAGCAAGTCCTGCATGATCTGGGTCCGAACAGGTTTCTCTGGAAGACAGGGTAAAGTTCCTGTTGAATCCCTGATGGCATCATCCACTTTAACTTTGATCGTTTCAGCACACTGAGTTACTTCTTTTGCATGTGAAGTACCAATGATGAAGTGGTCGGACATTGTAATTGAAGATAGGTCACACTTTAACAACTGAATGTAATCTTTCAGCATCTGCTCTTCCTCTTCACTGAGCCAGGGGTTATAGGGGCTGAAAAAAATCATGTATTATAGCTATTTTTTAAGCTTCAAGTTATGTAACATTATATAACTGCAATATCTCTATTATGTGGAATGTAGTGATTGCGCTCATGTTTGAACACAGCTCTATTAATTCCTTAACGCACTAGACCATGCACCATCACCAATCGGCAATCTTGTTTTATAGTTATTAAAAAAGACATTTTCCACTTATTTTAACTTTTCTTTCTTCTGTCCTCTTAGAGGACTTGAACTAGTGATTATATGCTCACTTATATAATATACTATAGAAATTATATTTCTGAAGGTATTCTAATAAGACATGCCACGAGCATGCCTTAATGGGCAGAAATACATCCCTGGGGTGCTTCACAAAGCCCTGGGCTAGCAAGACACTTGAGCAGCAGTCTGGGATTGCATTGTGGAGAGAGTTCATGACACTTAAATGACCCGTGGGATATTTAAATGCCGCTATTAGAATTGACTGTGGCATTTAAATAACTAAGAGCCACAATTGAAGTTATGACTGATCATGGCTGTCGCCGGCACCTGCCAGGTATGCTCTATACATACACGCTCTATTTTAACACAGATTCCGCGTGGACGGCATCTATTGAAATCAATGGAAGCGAGTGTTCCAGTGCTCATACACAATTAATATAGTGCATGAGAGGCGTAAATGCTCGCTGCTTCATAGGAAAATAGATAGAAAAGCTGGAATGCCAGCTGGAGAGAAAGAGAGAGCTTTCTTCCACGCAGACGATAAGCTGTGCATATGCATAAATCTATACAGAAAAACACTCGCATCCGCGATCTTCCACGACCATTTGCGATTACTTTCCGTGCCTGATCGCAGCTCTTCTACTGCGGCAATCTGCATGTGGAATCCGACCCGTTTGTGTGAGACCGGTCTCACAAAAAGTTTTGTAAAGAATCTGTCATCCATCAATATATCCAGAGATTTATGACAAGAGTGATAACACGAACAATCTGGAGAATCTGGAATATACATTACATGGATAGCCCATTGATTGTAGGGGAAAGTATGACACGCTCAAAAGGGCTCTTTCATTAGAAAACAAAAATTCTACACTTACCTATTCCTAACCCATCAGTCCACTTACCGCATCTTCTCCCCACTGATCTTCTCCTGTCTCCTGCAGTACAGGGGGGGGGGTCTTATCACCTGCAGATGGCCGATTCTTCTTCTTCCGGAGAAGAAGCGTCCATTCTCTGCAGTCTCCTCCCTGCAGAGCAATGTAGGTCATGTCATTAGTGATGTAGCCTAGCAGAGAGTGCTGAGCTATTGCCAAGACTACGCATGTGCGCTGTCTCCTCTGCAATAGTATATGAAATCTCGCGGCGAGACAGCGTGCATACATATTCTCGGCAGTAGATCAGCATTCTTTTCTAGGCAGTGAATGTTTATTCACATTATTAGTATAGGAAAAAAGTGCAGAGGAAGGACGCTCCATAAGAAGAAGAAGAAGATCCGGACGGCTTGTGGTGAAGTGACCCAGGGGACAGGAGAAGATCAGCGAGGAGAAGATCTGGTAAGAAGGCTGCCTGAGGAGGAATAGGTAAGTGTTGATTTAATTTTTTTATTTAAATGACAAAACCCCTTTAATTTCTCCTGTGGTAGCACTGCAAGTGAATTTTAAGGGTGCTGCCAGTTTCCTCACGGATTACAGTTGATTGCTGGGAGGCCATGTGATCAGTTTATCGTTGTACTAACTTTCTAACAAGAAGAGATCATTAAACATGACGCTAACAAACTTCTAAAGCATTGAAGAGCAACTGATATTTTCTCTATTTCTTCTTACTTGTTTACTTTTTGCTCAGTCACTTTCCTTGTTTCCAAGTTGGGAATCTTCCCTTCTCTCCGAAAAATCTTTTTTATCTCCATCAAGAACAGTTTGGTTTTTATCTCCATGTCTTTTGGTAGTAGCCTCCAACCTTATTTTTAAAAGATATGTAACTATATTTACAAACAAAATACACTATATTTTAGGAAGTTACAATTTCAAAGCACTTACATGAAAAAGATATATTATTACAGTAGGCAAGTGGCACATTCTCCTTGCTGAGTCATTAATAGGGCATTAAAGACTTGGCACATGAAAGACAAACCAAATAGATAATGCAAGTCTAGACAACTGGCAGATAGGATAATAGCAATGCAATTAAAGTTAGTATCAGGACCATCAGCTGCATATGTGTTTGAGACCATTATATCTGTCAGCTAGCTTGCAAACCCTCTGGCTATAGTATGTTACATCAGTATATTCTGTATAACATCTCTAAAGCTAAAAACAAAGGTTTGTTACTGTGTTAGCCAGTAGAGTCAAATGTGATTGTTCCCAGCAAGAGAAACCACATAATCTTCTAGATATAATACCTTTTAATGGCTAACAAAAATACATGATGTTACAGTGAGCTTACGAACCTCTCGGGTTCTTCGTCAGGCTAAGATGGAATAGATCTGAAGAGGCATACATATTTATACACACCTATGACACACATACTACTGATAAGGCAAAGACATGGATGTGATTGGTTGGCACTTAAAAAGAATACTGCAAGACATAACCATTTTTAACTAAACACTAATAAGGGAGTGAAAGTTTTATGGTCCCTGAATTATTGTTGGGGGGGGGGGGGGGGGTCAGGCCAGGAATGCTGCAACAGGTACACAAACATTTTTAACTAGGCACTGATAAGGGAGTGAAAATTTTAGGCTGCCTGTCCATGGGCGTTGCGGTATCACGCGGATCTCCATCTGCCACCCGGGAGCAGGAGCCGGCAGATAGATCTCCGCTGTCAGCCTATCTGACAGATAGGCTGACAGTGGAGAATTGTGGTGATTCTCCTCTCGTGGACAGGGGGAAAGTGCTCTCCATAGCAACGCTATGGAGAGCTTTCACTGCGTTCCCTGCGGCCAGATTATCGACGCGGGGAATGCAATTCAAACTCGCCCATGGACAGGCAGCCTTATGGTCCCTGAATTACTGTTGGGGGCTCACCAGGCCAGCAGTCTTATCTGTGCTATAGATCTTTCATACCTCCAATTCACTCATAAAACCTCGGCAATAGTTCAATCCTCCATTGAACATGTCAAAAGTAGTTATAGGTTAATATTCCCAAATTCTTCTATGGCTTTGTGACTTGAAGCCACCCTTCAATATCATAACTCTCATATCTCCTATGTCATGTCCATGATTAGAAAAGTGCTCGGCTGCAGGTAATTCTGTCTTCCTCTGTTTAATTGTATGGCGATGAGACCTCATCCTCGCTCTCAGTTTTTGCCTTGTTTCTCCAACATAAAGCCACCCAACAGGACATTTACTGCAATGGATCAGGTACACAACATCAGACATGGAACATGTGAATGTCCTGGGATCTTATAGTCTTGTTGTGTGTTGGGGATCCGTATCCTGTCCTTGGTCAGTATATATGTGAGCAGGTCTTACAGCTCCTTAGTCTACAGCCAGGCCATCACATACAATCAGATCTGCTCCAACCAAACAGACAGAGAGGAAGATCTATACCATCTTAAAAGGTTTTTTTAAAATCAGGCTACCATCCCACCTCGAATGATGACCAAATCACTAGAGCCACCAGGATAACCAGGAATCAATTACTCCGATACAAAAGAAGGAAAGAAACAATCATATACCTCTAGTAGTGACCTACAATCCACAGCTAGAGGTACTAAGGAAAACCGCAAAGAAACTCCACCATAGCCTACACAATGATGACCGTCTGACCAACCATATCCCCAGACCCTTCTCTTCTGTGTTACAGGCAACCTGCAAATTTGAGGAACTTTATAATCAGGAGTGCATTGTTCTCTAACACACAAAAAGGAACTTATCCCTGTAATGTAAGGAGCTGTAAGACCTGCTCACATATACTGACCAAGGACCCTTCCCATGCCCTGATATAGAGAATTGTAATTCCTGATCACACATTCCTGTGATTCGTTAGTAAACCCACTATAATATGTGTCTGTAAGATGCGCACACACACAGACACCCACTCGCATGCTGCAACAGCAGGAGAGGCAGAGACTTTGGAGATCCTTAACACAGTGTCTGCATATCTGTGAGGCTGCAGCCTCTGAGTGCAAGGGATTCACGTATGCCTCTTCCCCTGTTGCTTAGGAATTGTCCTTTGTTACTAATGAAGCTCTGCACCTAACAACAGAGAGTGGATTGCTGAGAAGCTGGAACAGAGACCCCTAGTGGCAGCCACCTCAAACATGATCTACAGTGGTAAATTTTTAATGCAAGTTTATTACAGAAATTATGAGACTAACAAGAGCTGGTAGTTGAGCAGATGTCTGAAAAGTTAGTGCCCCTCTAAATAATGCTACAGGCCATAGGTCAACTGTAAGCACTCAATGTTTAGAAAATGCAAAGTTGTATTACAGCTTCTTTTAACTTTAATTTCCATTGCCTAAACAGCGGTTACTAGTCAAGGAATTGCTTATACCATTACCTAAAATATAAGAATCCGTTTCAAGAATTTGCATGTAAAAAAGCAATAGGCTGCTGGCAACCCCTGCAGTGATTTTTCCGGGAAGGGCTTTAAATATAAGCCCTGGCAGCATGGCTTGGTGAATGGTGGGACAGGTCGCACACTTAAAGAGCTCTTGCACCTTGCCACCCAGGAAGCAGCTCTGGGGCACTGGAGAAGCATCCATAATGACTCACACTAGTGGGCATGAAGAAGGAGAAAACCTAGGGACTGCAACCGCCAGCATTGCGCAGAGGAAGAGGCACCACGGAGAGCTATATTGGTCCCAGCCGCAAAGCAGCAGAGGGATCCAAGATGGCGCCGAACCTCCAGAGGATTAGGAGCAGGAGCGTGCCGACACAGTTACCAGCCCTCAGCATGCAGAGAGCGGGGTTGTACAGGAAAGAGCCACATCGGAGAAGAGAGGCAGGCAAGCATCCCCTGAGGGATCCCCCTAGACAGTACTAGCTGCAGCAGCTCAGGAGGCGAGTAAGGAACCCCAGGATGGGGAAGCCGTGAGTAGGAGAGGCACAAGCCTCCATAAGCAGCACAGCTCTTCACTCCATACAGCCCAATTACAGGCATCAGATGGGGGTTGTAGTCCACCCAAACAGTCCCATACCTCAGATGCACAGTGTGACAGCAGACAAGAAGAACAGCTCCCCTGTTAGCCGCAGTCACCTTCTTCTAGTATAGTGAGCAGCCCCTCACATAACTGGGCTAACAATGTATCTAACAAAATGGAGGATGAGGCATGGAAACATCGTATAATGACTATTCCCAATAAAATCTGGATGAGTTCTTTAGGAGACATGAAGCCCCTAACAAGCAGGCATTAGAATGGATTCACATTGACATACAACACCTGGGTCACAGGGTCCTGCAGGTCGAGGAAACACAGGAGAATACGGTTGGCATTTTGGAGTCTCACAAAAAAGTTATCCATGCACAAGCAGATCAAATAGCAAGTATCATAAGACACCCTGATGATTTAGAGAATAGAAACAGAAGAAACAACCTGCGCATGAGGGAATTACCTGAAGAGGTAGAAGGGCAACACCTTGATGCATGGGTGCAAACATTCTTCCAACAGCTTCTAGACCGATCCTCAGAACGCCCCATAGAGATCGATAGGCTACACAGGGCTCTGGGACCCAAAGTGACTGACCACAATCAACATAGGGACATCATTTGTAAAATCCCCTTTTTCAAAAATAAAGACAATATTCTACACAAAGCCAGAGAAAAGGGCAAACTAAAATATAAGGGCAGACCTATTTTGCTACTGCAGGACCTGACACAACACACTCTCCGTCTAAGAGGAGCTCTCAAACCACTTCTAGCAGCCCTGGGGGTTCCCGTTGTCTCTAACAGCAAAAAAAAAAAGAAGGAAAAACGTCCTTCTTCCATATACTGGGAGATCTAACCACAATGCTGGGATACTTTTTTGTATTGCCGATGCTGTCACTGCCAGACTGGCCAACTGTACCAACAGTCCTAGCACATACTGCACAAGAGCAGTGACTGACTGCGCACCCTAAACCACGTCATGAGAACTATACGACAACCGAAATGAACACTTAAACCACAAACCAAACAACCAAGATAAAGGTTGTCAATATGCTAATTGATGCCAAATAAAGATGTTCCCACTGCACACAGGAGAAGCCGTGATCTCTGATCCGCTGCAGCAGTAACCTGAAAGCTATTAGAGAAGCTCAACTTTATATCCATGTCCTTTTTTTTTCCCCGTCTCTTTTATGTTGACTTAATACAAATTGATATAGTTACAATGTGGCTGCTGAAATTAATGTTCCTTTTTAGGACTTGGGTCCCGTATAGAGATGAGTGAGCACTAAAATGCTTGGGTGCTCGTTACTCGAGTCGAGCTTTTCGTAATGCTCGAGAGCTCGTTTCGAATAACGAACCCCATTGAAGTCAATGGAAGACTCAAGCATTTTTCAAGGTGACTGATGCTCCACATAGGGGAGGGTGTATGATTCACCTGAAAACATCAGAAAGTGATGGAAACACCACAGAAATGGATAGGGAACGGCAGGGGCAGCATGCATGGAAGCATCTGAGGCTCCCAGGTCGCACTAATAAGCCAAATTGTGGGCAAAAACCTAGTGGTCACCCCCCTTCCCCTAACACTTTAGTTGGGCCAGAACATAATCAGCAAGGCACACGCGCTGGCACATCTTACATAAGCACCACACTAGGTGGAATGAAGGCCAATCACTGCCTGCGGGTGACACCACTGCCTCTTCTCCTGTGTAATATGCTGGCATTGCTGTCCAATCCCCCCCAGGACGCAGGACATTACCCCCTAGGTCTGCTAAGGCACACTTGGTACCTGGTCCTGATCCAAGGTCTGGTCCAGATGCTGAGGGTGTGTGCATTAGGCATGCAAGTGTGAATGGGAATACTCCTGCTTCAGCCTGGGTTTCTGATGCTGTTAAGAGCTCAGAGACCCAGGCAGCTCTTGGCGCTCCTAATATGGGGGCAGCTGCTGCACAAGCAGGTACTGTATCTGTAGGTGGTCAGGAGGGGTTGCAGGTTCCTCTGGTGGCGACAACATCTGGTAGGAGTTATGTCAGTGTCGCCGCTGGAGGGTGGGGTCCTCCTTGTCTCCAAGCTCTAGGGAGAGCGATTTGCAACAGCGCCTCCTGGGGGCTTTGCGGAGGGGGGAGAGTTCAATTACAGTTGGAGGAAGAGAGGTGGACCTATCACTCTGGATAGAGAGACATGGCTTAGGGGCCTTCCGAGAGCAAAGGGGGGAAACCGTATGGTCCCTACTGACACCCGGGCAGCACGTAACTCATAGGAATGTGGTCCGTCTTCGCTGGAGAGGCAATGATGCATGTTCCCCGAGGCGAAAAATAGTGGAGCTTCTATTGAAGATGGGCTTCAGGGCGGTTGACATCTTTGCCCTGATCTATTCTTATGGCACGTCTGAGTTTGACATCAGTTTCGTTCGCCCAGAGGGTCTAGAGATCTTCTGTGGAAACTACGAGCTGATGAAAACTGAGCCCGGCTGGCGAGACTTTGGCATCCAGGTGGTGTCTCGCCAGAATGAGGTCAAGAAGGTGACCGTTTTGACCCGTAACGAGTCCTTTTCTCGCTATGACATTATGATGTGGCTCAGTCGGTACGGTGAAGTAACAGACATGCTCAAGAAGAAAAGGGATGAGCACAGCATATGGTCCAGGACCTGGACGTTTATGGTCAAGTTGAAGCGTTCAGGGAACTCAGTGGCTCACATACCATCTGTAGCCTTCCTCGGTAGGGATCGTATTCTGGCCTTGTACCAGGGGCAGCCGAAGATGCCGCTTGTAAGACTGTGAAGTGTGCTCTGTGTGGGAGTCTGTGTCATCTCGCTGCCTCCTGTGCGGAGATTAGGTATAACCTGTGTGGTGACCTTGGTCACCCATTTAGCCACAGTCCACGCTCCTTTGCCAATGCGCTCTTAGCTCCTACAGATGGGGGTCAGGATGTGACCTCCAGGGGAGAGGGGACCAGCAGACGTGAGGGGGCTCAGGAGGCAGGGAAGAACCGGCAAAAGATGGCTGCTCACCAGAGGCATCATGAGAAATGCAGACGGAGCAGGGAGCTGGCAGGAGCCCACATGGCAGGTGGGTCAATGGTGGCCCCTTTTCACGAAGCAAATCTTGTGGCTGAGGCTTTGAGGGACAGCAAGTTAGATGAAGAGGACAGGAGGATCCAGAGGGAGGAGGAGACCAAATCTGCAGATTCCTCCCACTATGAAAGTGTGGATGAGGAAGGCAAGAGGTTGTTAGAGAAAAGGCGCAAGTTAAATGCCACTAGGAGGAAACGAAGGGGGGATTCAAGATCTTCTCCAACCCCGGGCCAAGTACTGGAAGGAGAAGCCTGCTCACCTCCAGTTGGACAAATTGTGGGCAAGAGCCTGGTGGTCACCCTCCTAACAATTTAGTTGGGACAGACCATAATCAGAAAGGCACACGCGCTGGCACATCATAGCTAAGCACACCACTTGGTGCAATGAAGGCCACTCACCACCTGCGGGTGACACCACTGCCTCTTCTCCTGTGTTACATGCTGGCATTGCTGTCCAATAACCCCAGGACGCAGGCACGAGCCTGCGTCCACAGCATTCTGAAAATTTTTCTCAGCGTAGCGTCCAGCTGTCCCCATCCCAGACGGGGTAAGGCGCACCGCTTCGCCGACGGGAGCTCTGCGACACCGTAGTCTGGTCCTTCCAGCTCCTGACATCCGACAGACTGATGCCGCCCCCACATGAGGCGGTATGCGAAAGAGGAGCGGCCCTCTCCTCTCGTCCCGGGGGTTCAGGTCAACCCACCATTGTCCTGGCGGAGAGCGGGCGGTCTTTGACCTATTTTCTCAAAGCGCTGAGAAGGAGTGGGGATGCGCTTACTGGAGTCAACACACCGCAGCCGCCTACCTTTGGGACAGAGTCCCTAAGTCCCCACTCTGCCCGTCCGCCCGCGGCCGGGCACACAACGCCTCTGCCGATTGAGGAAGCGTGCAAAGAGAAAAAAAAAAATTTAATCTTTCCCCGAGGGGCTTGTTAACCAGTGCCCCAGGGAAAGACTGCATGAACTGTAAAAAAATTAGTGGCCAAAGATGCACACCACGCTGGGATACGTTTCTGTACGCCGTGTGACCCTTTTAAAATTGTGCTTCATGGCTGACATATCGCAGACAAATTAATGTATGATTTTAAGTGCCATCCCATGCCACCTCCGTCGCAGCATTTCATTAGCCACAAATGCCAGCATAGGGGGGACTCAGAGGCCAGTACTTCTACATTTTTTATGAAGAAAACAACCGATTTAAAAAAGAAGACCTTTTTTTTACCAACATTACAGGTGAGAATCTGAAAGATTTTTTTGAGCGAGAGTGCAGGGTATTTGTTTACCAGGAGTATAGGTGAACCCCTGAAACATTGGTGTACCAAGAGTATAGATGAACCCCTGAAACATTGGTGTACCAAGAGTATAGGCAAACCCCTGAAACATTGGTGTACCAAGAGTATAGGCGAACCCCTGAAACATTGGTGTACCAAGAGTATAGGCGAACCCCTGAAACATTGGTGTACCAAGATGTAATGGAAATTAAGGTATTATAATTGTTATATGAATTAAAACTGCGCAATTAGAGACACCATTGAAATATACCAGGAGAAGTTACTTCACAAACTAGGGACATATGTCTAGATGAGATAAGAATATCAAGAAGCTTCCACATGTTAGCTGAAGGGGCCCTAGGAATAACAAGATACTAAGGGAGGGGTTGACGCCTCACACTAAGACTAGAGAATAATGTTCATAAACTAGAAATATGTGGATGTGTATATATATGAATATACATGTATGTATATGTATATATGTGCATGTATATATGAAGGTGCACATGTATGTATGTGTGCCTATATGTATGTAAATGTGTGTATATAAGTAATATTTAATATTACGCCACAGTCATATGAAAAGGACTACACAAAATGGCCGACCACATGCTTAGCTAAAGTACAAGGAACACATATGGTGAGATAAGATAAGGACTTCGAGCTACTTGGGCCCCTCAGCACTCCATCAAGAGGTTATTCACTGCTGACTTGGAAGATTCTGGAAGGTATGCAAATGAAGGGTTAAGTTGACCTATGACAAATGTTGGATTGGAAACTAACCAATAAACTGCATAGTTAATTGTCCAATGATGTTGCGACACCCCAATGTAAGGGGGCTATAAATAAAGATGCCCGACATCGATTTGTTGGGAATTCTTTGATGAATCCATAACTGTGTGGGCTCTGTCATTTAATTCCTCCGTCATATGACGTACTGAACTCTAGGTGTGGCAGCCCTACTGCACGGGTCACCTAGACTTCAGTCACAGGGTACAGTCTGCTGTCCCTCATCAGGCTATCGCCGTAGCATGGGTCATATGACGTCATTCACGAGGTACACTCCGCTTTCCCTAGATGGCCATATATTTTTGCCGCGACACAAGAGTATAGGCAAACCCCTGAAACATTGGTGTACCAAGAGTATACTTGAACATTTGTTTACCAAGAGTATAGGCGAACCCCTGAAAAATTAGTGTACCAAGAATATGGGTGAACCCCTGAAACATTTGTGTACCAAAAGTATAGCCGAAAAAAAAAGTTTTTACAGAGCGTTTTGGCCCTCTGAAGAATTGGCTGTTCAGCGTACTGACATGTTGGTTTAGGAGGAGGAGGAGGAGGAAGAAGACCAAGCTACTTCTACACTTTTTTGGGGTGATAGAGGGTGCATGGTTCTCCAGTTCTAGCTTAAAGATACTTTATGTTAAGGTGCTTTCCACCGGTGGAGAAGAGAAGTCTGGGGAAATCCAGGCTTTGTTCATCTTAATAAGTGTAAGCCTGTCAGCGCTGTCAGTTGACAGGCAGGTACGCTTATCTGTGATAATCCCCCCAGCAGCACTAAACACCCTCTCGGATAACACGCTAGTGGCAGGGCAGGCCAGCACCTCCAAGGCGTACAGCGCAAGTTCGTGCCACTTGTCCAGCTTTGACACCCAATAATTGTATGGAGCAGAGGGATCAAAGAGGATGTTGGTATGGTCGGCTATGTACTCCCTCACCATCTTTTTACACTGTTCCCTCCTACTTAGCCTAGACTGGGGAGTGGTGACACAGTCTGGCTGGGGTGCCATAAAACGGGCAAAGGCCTTGGAGATTGTTCCCCTGCCTGCGCTGGACATGCTGCCTGTTGCCCTCATCTCCTCTGCTAGTTGGCCCACTTAACTACGTCCCCTACTGCTAGCATTGTTAGATGGGAACTTTAGCATCAGCTTTTCCACCAGAACCTGTGGTATTGCATCCCTCTCGTACTCCTTTCCTCTTCGGGAATGAGAGTGGAAAGGTTCTCCTTTTACCTTGGGTCAAGAAGGGTGAACACCAAGTAATCCGTGTTGGCCAGAATGCATCTAACGCGAGGATCATGGGAAAGGCAGCTTAACATGAAGTCAGCCATGTGTGCCAGAGTCCCAGTACGCAACACATCGCTGTCCTCAATACGAGGATGACTCTCAGTCTCCTCCTCCTCCTCTTCAGCCCATACACGCTAAACATATGTGAAGAAAGAAGCATGGGTACCCTCTGCAGTGTGGGCAGCAGTCTCTTCCCCCTCCTCCTCCTCCTCCAATATGCACTGAAAAACAGACCTGAGGGCGGTCTGGCTATCAAACGACGTATTGTCTTCCCCCATCTCCTGTTCTATCCGCAAAGCGTTGGCCTCAATGCTTAGCAGCGACCTTCTCAGCAGGCCAGGCAGCGGAATGGTTAGGCTGATAATGGCCGCATCACCGCTCAGCATTTAGGTTGACTTCTCAAAGATTCCGAACACCTGACAGATGTCAGACATCCATGCCCACTCCTCTGTGAAGAACTGCGGAGGGTGACTACCACTCTGACGGGCATGTTGCAGCTGGTATTCAACAATGGCTCTATGCTGCTCGTAAACCCTGGCCAACATGTGCAAAGTTGAATTCCACATCGCACAACAGTCAGTGCACTGGCATCTGGAAGCGATGTTGCAGTGTCCTGAGGGTGGCAGCATCTCTGGTGGACTTTCTGAAATGTGCGCACACGCGACGCACCTTGCTGAGCAGCTCAGATAAATTGGGGTAGTTTTTAAGAAAGCGCTGAACCACCAGATTGAACACGTGGGCCAGGCATGGCATGTGTGTTAGTCTGCCAAACTGCAGAGCAGCCATCAGGTTACGCCCATTGTGACACATGACCATACCTTAGCGGCAAAAGCCACAGATCTGTCTGCTCTGACAAACCCTGTAACAGCTCTTAGGCAGTGTGCCTCTTGTTAACTAAGCTCAGGAGTTTCAGCACGGCTTGCTGATGCTTCCCCACGGCAGTGCTGCAGCACCTCAAGCTACCGACTGAAGGCGACATTCTCACTGATGGTAATTGAGAGGTGGAGGAGGTGACATAATACGCCGGAGAAACCATGACCGAGGAAGGACCCACAATCCTCAATGTGGGTAGCACATGAGTGGACCCAGGGTCAGACTCGGTCCCAGCCTCCACTAGGTTAACCCAATGTACCGTCAGGGAGATGTAGTGTCCCTGCCCACCAGCACTTGTCCACGTGTTAGTGGTTAAGTGGACTTTCCCAGTAACCGCGTTGGTCAGGGCGCGGTTGATATTCCAGGCCGAGTGCTTGTGTAGGGTGGGCATGGCACAGCGTGAAAAATAGTGGCGACTGGGGTCCGAGTAGTGAGAGACGGCCGCCGCCATGAGGTCGCGGAAAGCCTCAGTTTCTACCAGCCTATATGGCAGCATGTCCAGGCTCAGCAGTTTTGAGATATGCACATTTAGCGATTGTGCATGCGGGTGGGTGGCTGCATATTTGTGCTTGCGCTCTAATACTTGTGTCATGGATAGCTGAACGCTGCACTGGGACACATTGGTGGAGTCAGTGGAGGACCGTGCAGGTGAAAGGGTGGATGCAGGCCGGGAGACGCTCATTTCCTCATCCTGGAAGGGGGATTGCATCTCAGTGCCAGCATGTGACACAGGGGAAGAGGCAGTGGTGTGACCCGCAGGCAGTGAATGGCCTTCATTTCACCTCGTTGGGTGTTTAGCTATCATATGCCTGCGCATGCTGGTGGTGGTTAGGCTGGTAGTGGTGGCTCCCCTGCTGATCTTGGTGTGGCACAGGTTGCACGCCACTGTTCATTGGTCGTCTGCGCTCTCATTAAAAAACTTCCAGACCTTCGAACACCTAGCTCTCTGCACGGGAGCTTGCCACGAGGAGGTGCTGTGGGGAACTGTTGGGGGATTACTTGCGCTGGCCCTGCTTCTCCCTCTGGCCACCCCACTGCCTCTTCCAACATGTTCTGGTGCTGCACTTGCCTCCTCATCTGAAGCCCTGTCTTCAGTAGGCTTACCAACCAAGGTCGGGTCAGTCAGCTCGTCATCCACCAGCTCTTCCTCTGAATCCTGTCTGTTCCTCCCTCAGACTTACTGCCCGAACAACAACCTCACTGACGGGGGGCGTGCCTAGTGACCAACATGGAGAGTCGCAAGTAAGGAGAGCTCCCCGGGGAAACTGTCAAAATCCGCATAAAATCCTGGCCTCTACGGACCTTTGATGTCCAGAACATCGCCTATGGACCCATAGACCCTGCAAGAACCATCGGACCGTAGCTGGGGGCAATTACAGCCTCCTGACCCCTGCTACAAGGCTGCGGGCCGAGACGAAGGAGAGGCCGCGCCAACGCCCTGCTGTGTTTCCCGCCCGCTGCCTGTCGCCGACCTCACTGACCCCCTGCTGGCACACCGGACCGTCCTCCCTCACCCCCTCTGGGACCCGCGACTTACCTGAACGCTGCATCTACTCCGGATCTCTCTCCCTTTCTCCTCTGCTGTCACCAGCTGCCCGCGATCCTAACGAGGCGAAAGCCACCGATCCGGACCCTGACCCGCGGAGCCGAGCGACCCACCTCCTCACATTAGGAGCCGTACCACCGCAATACAGCCCGAGCGGGGGCCGCGGCGCGCCGGCCACCCCGCCGCTTCCGGTCCTCCGCCGCCTGCTGTCGGCGCCCCGCGCCTAGCAACGAGCCGAGCCGTGCCCGCTCTCCCTGCGGCCGAGGAGCCCGCCCTCTCGCCTCCAAGCAGGAGGCTCCTGCTGTCGGATCCTGACCGGAGCCACGGGCTCTGCGGCCGCCCGTCTCCGGACTGCGCGGGGACCCTCTGCGGCCGACGGGTGATCGGGCCCCCCCCTTAGACGGGGAGCGCGGCCGACCTCCCAGCCTCCGGACCTCATCAACCACCATAACAACTGCGTGGGAGGCCGCGGCTCACCCGGCCGTCCTGCTGCCCTACAACACCGCGTCAACACTTGCCGGACACCTGAAGATTCGGCCCTCTGGACCCGGCCCAGCGGAGCCGGCGGCAGAACCGTGAGTAACCTGTGGGGGCTGGGGGACAACACATCCACCCAACATCATCGCCCCCCGGAGCGATAAACCGGGCAAATAGCCCAGGACGTTATAATCCGTCTCAACCCTAGCGGCCCACACTGCCACATACACATTGGTGCCCTGGAGGGAAGGAGAGGAGAGGTCCGCTTCAACACCTCAAACCCTATACGGATCTCAGTCCACCTGACCAATAAAGGCACCCCCTGTAACTCAAATTGTGCGCCTGAGGCGCCTGGACGGAGCAGTGCCATCTTTGATGAGCGGTGTCGCCACGCGAGATCAACGCTGTCCCCTACCTCTCTAACGACCCCAAACCGGATAAATCCTGTATAGTTGCAGCCCAAGCTGCGGGACCACTACTCTCTAACAGACATTACAACTATATAATCCACAAAGGCTCTACAGTTAATAACATTTAAGACTCTGAAAACCGCACCAAACCACTAAAGCCGCCACCGGCCTCTACCGCAAACAACAGTCTTGATATCCCTCATATTACACCACATCAGGCAGGAGAAGACAAAGATCCATATATTCTAACAGCAATTGCAACCGTATACCCATATGGACCTTACAGCCAAAAACATCTAAGCCCCATAAGAAAAGCATCAATTCGCTAGAACAGCCAACTAATCTACCTTGCATGCCAAAGTCCCCGGAACCGTTTATACCATACTGCAGTTGACGGAGAGAAGACAAAGTCCCTTACCCTCCAAGTGCTACTAGAATCGTACAAATCGGGAAAAGACAAAGATCCTCATTTCCTCACAGTCGACTCAATATCCTTCACTATGAGCACCCGGGCTAAAAGCGGGTCAGCAGCCGACAAGTTGAAAAAGTATGTCCGTACTGAGACCCCTGAGCATACCCCCAGAGCGGCACGACCCGCTCAGATGAGAGAGCCCGAGGACGAAACGGGACACCCCTCAGAACCGACCATGTGACAACTCCTAGACGCAATCAACACCTGCAAGTCCTCGCTTGCCAACAAAATAGAAGAAATAAAATCTGATGTCTCCCTGCTACGGCAGGACCTGCAGAACATGAGAGGCAGAATGCAGGAGATGGAGGACCGCATATCCAATACAGAAGACTCCCTACGCCCACTTTCCGCGGCCGTCCAAAAAGCCACACGAGTCACAGAATTCTGCCAGTCCAAAATGGACAACTTGGAAAACCGGTCACGCCGCAATAACCTCCGCATAATAGGCCTACCCGAAAAGTCAGAAGGATCCCACCCAGAAACATTCACTGAAAATTTGCTAAAAACCCTATTGGGCGACGACACCTTCTCCGCTCATTTTACAGTGGAAAGAGCCCACCGGGTCCCAGCAAAACCGCCACAACCGGGAGCCCCCCCCCCGCGTCCATTCCTAGCAAGGATCTTAAACTGCAGAGATAGAGACACCGCATTGCGCCAGGCTAGGCTAAAAGGTCCATTAAAATACAATAATGCAACAGTGTCTATATTCCCGGACTTCTCCGCCGAACTACAAAAACAAAGAGCCACCTTCACAGAAGTAAAAAGAAAACTCAAGGGAAGAAACATCCCATACTCAATGGCGTATCCAGCCCGCTTGCGCATCGTAGCCCAAGGAAAAGTGATCTTCCTCCAATCCCCCGCTGAGGCTATGGAATGGCTGGATATGCACCCGGAACCACTGAAAGACAACTGACCCTGCCGCACTTATACCAGGACTTGAGCCTAATCACAATCGAAGCGGCTGATACCCCTCTGACTTATAGATGGTGAAATGCAGGACCAAGGCACTTCTAAATCGCCTCTGGGCCTAGCGAATCGATACCAACCTCTATAGGCCACCGGGATACTTCTTCCCCCCCCCCCCCCCAACATTATAACACCTGCTACTTCTAAGTAGATTGTAGCTAAACTGTTTTGTAAATTTTCCATATATTGGTTTTGACATCCACGCTGAAATTTAAGCGGGATGCCAAAAGTTAAAAGTTTAAACTGTTGTTTACTGCTCTGTATTAATATTTTTTGCAGGTCTGCGCTAATACAACTTTTTCCCCCATACATGCCAACAACCTTTCCCTCTCCCCACTCTATGGGAATAGATATAACACTTATAGAACCCGCCCACGTAGTCAGATATGTCCCTAAAATGCCTTAGTTGGAACGTCCGGGGTCTGGGAACTGCACTCAAACGAAGGGCAGTCTTTTCATACATCAAGCAAATCAATCCACACATTGTAAGCTTACAGGAGACCCACCTCACCAAAGAAAGGGCTGACACCCTGGCGAAACCATGGGTACAGTGGATAGCTCACTCCTTCCACACCTCCTTTTCCAGAGGCGTCTCTGTCCTGATACACAGGTCGCTCCGCTGGAACCCCATTAATGTCCGCAGAGATCCCGAGGGGAGATTCATATTTATTTATGGCGAAATAGATTCCAAACCCTATGTGATCCTGTCTATTTACAACCCCCCACACAGCAACCTCCATCTTCTCCAAACCGCTATAACATACGCGCATCAATACCCACTGGCAGGGGTAATATGTATGGGTGACTTTAATAAGGTAATGGACTCCAACATAGACAGACTTCACACATCTCCCAACATAACCCCAACTCCAAGCTCCTCCCTGAAGCAATTAATCGAAAGTGTCGGCTGGATCGACCTTTGGCGACACCAACACAACGATACACGGGAGTTTACTTGTCATTCCCCGGGCTACAATGCGCTGGCGAGGATAGATTATGTATTTAGCTCCGCAGAGCTGGCATTGTCCCTCTCTAACATTACTCACTGCCCAAGAGGCATTTCCGACCACAGCCCTATATTATTAACATTGAAATTTCCCCAGCAAAACATAGTCCCTACCTGGAGACTCCACCCATTCTGGCTGAAGCTGATTGGACCGGATGATCAAACACCCTTTCACATATCCCTATTTCTAGATGCCCACAACGACAATACTCACCCTGCCCTGAAATGGGACACTCTCAAAGCTTACATTAGAGGGTTTCTTAAGTCAGCTATTTCACATATTAAAAAGTCGACATCCCAAACCGACAAAGAGCTGGAAGATCAGACAATGGAGACCGAAAAAACATATATAGCTAACCCTACAGACGCCAACCAAATGGCCTGGCTTGGTCTGCTCCGCCTCCACAAACACCAGATACATGCCAAAACCAAGCGTAAATTATTTTTTACTAAACAACATTATTTTGAATTGGGAAACCAATCCAGCCACTTACTTGCTAACCTTATTAGACGCGATAACAACACTAACACGGTCCTTAAAATTAGGAACCAACACGGTGCGGAGCTGACCGATGCCATATCCATTACAAATTGCTTTAGGGAATTCTATACTAACCTATATAGCTCCCCCTCCCAGAACACTCTGACAGACATTCTAAGTTACCTAGAGGACTTAAACTTCCCAACCCTCTCTGCGGAACAGGTTGAGCTCATGGAAGCCCCAATCACATTAGAAGAGATTCAACAGACAATTCAGGACATGGCCCTCAACAGGTCACCCGGCCCTGACGGCCTCCCGATAGAGACGTACCGCAAATATAGCGAACAATTAGCCCCGCTATTATTGGAAACGCTAAACCAGGCCCAAACAGACAAATCACTCCCGCCCTCATTCTATAAAGCCTCCATAGTGGTGATACTGAAACCCGGGAAGGACCCTGTAGACTGTAGCTCCTATCGCCCAATTTCATTGGTAAACACAGACTATAAAATCTTAACTAAAATCCTGGCCACCAGGCTAAATCGGGTAATCCTCTCCATTATTCACCCGGACCAGACGGGATTCATGCCAGGGAAGTCCACGACGATAAATATCCGCAGAGTCCAAACGGCTATCCAGATAGGAAAGCAATACAACATGCCCTGGGCTCTGGTCTCATTAGACATGGCAAAGGCTTTCGACTCGCTGGAGTGGGTCTTTTTGGAGGCCTGTCTGGTCCGGTTTGGATTTGGACCTATATTTCAACAATGGATTAAAATCATATACAAATCCCGAGCGCAAATGTAATTGTAAATGGCATCCCGTCGACTGAATTTCAACTGGCGAGAGGCACCCGACAGGGATGTCCCCTGTCCCCGGCCCTGTTCGCCATAGCCATTGAAGCTATAGCGATCCGCCTGAGAAACACCCCCGAAGTGAAGGGCATTAAATGGGCAAACCTCGAAAGTAAAGTGGGAATGTACGCGGATGACACAATACTCTTCCTATCGGACCCAATACACTCCTTCTCCCAAGCTATGGTTCACATAGACAGATTCTCCTATTTTTCGGGACTATATGTCAATTGGTCCAAATCAACACTCCTCTACACTGACCTCAACCCAAAAAATGACCCCTGTGTCACCAGGTACGGATTAAAACCGGTCTCATCATTTAAATACCTAGGGATATTCATGTCACACGACCATAACAACGCCATAGCAGAAAACATAACCCCACTTCTAGACAATGTCAAACACAAACTGAAGAGATGGGCCAAGCTACCGCTCTCTGTAGCCGGACGCATAAATCTCATTAAAATGACTATTCAGCCCAAATGTTTATACACACTGCAACACATGCCGGTACGAGTCCCCAAGCGTTATTTTCAATCCTTAAATTCTCTTATTATTACATTTATATGGAATTCCTCCCGCTCCAAGCTAGGCCTGACTACATTACAAAGGCCCAAAGAACAAGCAGGAATGGCCCTCCCAGACCTTCGACTCTACTATCTGGCAGGACAACTGAGAAACATACGAGCTTGGGTACTGGACAGGGAACTGCCTATAGCAGATAAACAGCTTGCAAAACAAGTAAAAGGCAATAATCTCCTAAATTTTTTAGAATTTCCAGAGTGCACCAACCCCGTCGACACAGTCCCGCTCCATAAATTAGCTCTTGGCGTATGGAGGGAAGTAAAGACGCTGCAACAATACAAAAACACAATACCCGAGCTCCCTCTTTGGGATAACCCGGGCCTCACTGCACTACACTCAGTCCCAGACCCACAATATTGGACGGCTCAGGGAGTACACACACTGGGCGACATATATATGGAAGAAACACTCTCTACATTCACACAATTACGTGACAGGCTACAATCTCCGCAGCTTCAGCTATTCAGGTATTTCCAGCTAAGACATGCATTAAATTCCCAATTCCCGCCCACCTCATCCCGCATATCTAAATTCCCCACAATCGGTATTCTCAAGTCCCAAGGACCTAAGGGATTAATCTCTGCCCTATACACGCACCTTCTCTCGGCTAAAATAGACCCCAACCCGCCTCCAGTGTACGACAAATGGAAACAAGCCATCCCATCTCTTACACCTGAGGAATGGCAGGACATCTCTGAATCCCACCTGTCAGTCTCCCCGGCTATAAACAATAAATTAATTCAGTTATACATAATCCACCAAGCCTATCTCACCCCCAGTCGTCTACACCAAATGGGCAATACATCCTCAAGCTCCTGTCACAGATGCCGCCAACCAGAGGCGAACTTCTGGCATTTAATTTGGGAATGCCCACTAGTCAACGACTACTGGTCCAAAATAACCGACCTTATAAATTCACTATTGCCGTCTCCATTAGCTGTTGACCTAGACCCCAAAGTAGCACTGTTCGGCCTGCTGGAAGAGGAGATGTGGCCGCACCACACCCGCATCTTCCTTGAAAAAGCATTATTCCTGGCACGAAAAGTAATAGCCATGAGATGGATGGCCGTAGAGGTCCCTTCGATCCCACACTGGATCCAGCTGGTGAACACCGTCATTTCCTACGAAAAAATAATCTACCAAGGCCGAGGCTGCCCAGCCAAATTCCATAAAATATGGGGGAACTGGTTGGACGCCCATTCTACCCTGTCAGTGGAGTAAACCCCGAGCCCCCACTACACAAACCATTCCCCGCCACCCCTTAACCATCCACAAACTCTCCCTACCCCTCCCTCTCCCCCTTCCTTTTCTTCTCCCTTTCCTACACTCCTCTCCCTTAATAAGAAGCGCTTACAGTCCTGCATCCTACCTTTTTTCGAAACAAGAACAAAACAGAGCAAAGTTGTTTAAAAAGTTAAAAGTTTACTGTTGAAATTGTTTATACAACTTAAGAAATACAGCAATGACGCAACATTGATCTATTCATAACAAACTATGTATATCGTATATCTAATAATGCTCTTATTATCTATCTGTAATCTGTATTTTGCAATGCACATGTTAATAAAAAAACCGAATTCAAAAAAACAACCTCACTGACAGACAAGTGTGTCTCATCATCATCATCATCATCAACAAACACCTCTTGATACACTACTTGGAAATCCCCACCCTCATCACCCTGAGTCTGTGAAAGGTCCAAATTTTGGGCACTGGTCACAACAAACTCCTCAGGTGGCTTATGAACCGTTGTTAGGTCCCTTCCCTGAGTGCCAAAGAACAGCTCCTTTGAGTACGCCTGTTCAGAATCTCTCCTTTCCTGGATTGACCAGGAGGATCAGCATGAAGATTCAGAGGTGAAGTCCCTTGGCTAGCGTGAGTGGAATGCGTGGAAGACTGGGTGGTGGATAAATGACTGGACGCGTTATCCGCTATTCATGTCATCATCTGATTGCACTGTTGTGCTTTTAATAATGGTCTACCACACGGACCTGCAAACTATGAGATGAAGCTAGGGATGAAGCTAGATCCGTGGCGTTCTACTTCTCCCTCAGCAGCAGGCACTGCTTCACGCTGCCCAGGACCTTCGCCTCTGCCCACACTCTTATTCGCACACCCATGTTCACGTCCTCGTCCCTTACCCCTTCATCATGTTATACAATGCACTGTGTTAAAAGGCTACTCACACTGCGAAGTGTTTGGCGTACGCTTTTAAGCCCAAATTAAACACTGGAAGCTGCATACAGTTTTATCAGATAGTGTGCATCGACCGGAGACACACAGGGTGGTTTGGTGTACAATTTAAGCCCAAAAAAATCTGTAAACTGCATACCATCTTGTTACACAGCGTGTATCAACAGGAGACACACAGGGCGATTTGGCGTACGGTTTAAGCCGAAATAAGACACTGGAAACTGCGTACAGTTTTGTTAGACAGTGTGCATCGACAGGAGATACACAGGGTGATTTGGCGTACGATTTAAGCCAAAAAAAAACTGTAAACTGCGCACAGTGTTGTTAGACAGTGTGCATCAACAGGAGACACACAGGGCGATTTGGCGTATGGTTTAAGCCCAAATTAGACACTGGAAACTGCGTACAGTTTTGTTAGATAGTGTGCATCAACAAGAGACACACAGGGTGATTTGGCGTACAGTTTAAGCCAAAAAAATATAAAAACATAAAAAAATGATAGTTTTGTTACTTCTTATCTAGTTTGTGTACAAAACTAGCAGTACACTGCATAAAACCGGTAACGGTATGCAGTATACAGCCGGGATGCTTGAGAATACTTTATGCGCACTACTAGTCCCAGCCAGCCAAACTGCTGGTGCACACAGTGAGAGGAGTTGTAGTCCTAGAAAGGACTGTTGGGTTCTTGTAAAAAGGATCCCTGCCTAAACGCAACCTCTAACTTACACTAACGCTCTCTCTGATTAGCAGCAGCTCTGTCACTCAGCTAACCCAGCCTGCGTGTGAGGCAAGCATCAGGTGAACTGAGTTTTTTGCCATAGGTCACCTGATCAGCCCAGGCAGTCACTGCTATAGACGTGCACAGGGTTGGCATGTCATAGCAGGAGTTGCCAAAGCCTTCCCTGCATGTTGATTGCTTAAAAAAAGTCGCAAAACATGTGGGGAGGAGAGGGTGACATTTTCTCGAGCACTGTGGCATGCTCGCTCAAGTAACGAGTAACTTTCAGTATGCTAATGCTCGAACGAGCATCAAGCTTGGACGAGCATGCTCGCTCATCTCTAGTCCCATACTTCGAGTTTTATTATGAAAGTACCTTTATATTTTGCACTTACTACATCTTAGCCGATAATCATACATTTATATCATTTATTATTTTTTTTTTTTTTTAATTGTCTTAAATTATATTATTTCTTTGGTTACCCCGCTCCCCTCCCTTTTATTTATTTTTAATCTCTCTCTCTCCATTTCCCTTCACCCCCTCCCTCCTGCGTTTTGTTAATTTTATATGAGATCCTTGAGTTGTCGCTGTGTCCCTTCCACCTCTCTCCTTGAAGCTGAGATGGAACACCCAATAGGTGCCTCAAGAATTATCTGTTTAAGACTCTAGTTAGGGGTCTATTGCAATGTATTTTATTTCCTTTCTGTTTTTCTCACCCTGGATAAGGTGCGTGGAGGCACGCTTGTCTCTGTCGGAACCTCTCATTCCCCACACAGGATGACCAACTGCTGTTTGGGCAAATGCTGGCAGTAGGTGGACCAGCGGTTCACTCTGACAATAACAGCAGCTACTCAATGCTGTGAAAGGTTTTCCTTACTAAACCTTTTCCGTTCTATTCTTTTTTCTTCTTTTCTATTATCATAGTGTTCTATCTCCACCCTCCTATCCCATCTAATTTCCCTCACATACTCCGGCCACCAGCAGTACTTTTATACTCAAAATCCAATGGCTAACCTAAGATTTTGGTACTTTCAATGTAAGGGGGCTGAACAAACCAGCCAAAAGGAGCCAAATACTTGACCACTTAAATCGCAACAAGATCATGATTGCCCTTATCCAAGAAAAGCACTTCCAGGACACTAAAATTCCCAGTTGTAAATCTAGATATTACATGACATGGCACTATAACCCTCACCCTACAAAGAAGGTAAGGGGCACATCAATCGCAATACATAAACAACTTCCTCATAAATTAATATAGACAGAAATGTATGCAGAGGGACGATACATCTTCCTTAAAATCCAAATACTTAATGAGATACTAACTGTTGCCAGTGTCTATTTCCTGAACCAGGATCATATGCGCTTCGGGGTTCGGATGCTGGGGGCACTGGTGGCCTTTGCCGATGGGTCTAGGATCATACTCGGAGGGGATTTTAATGTCAGCATGGTCCTGACACGCGACTCCGTTAAGTCGGGGGTTTCCCCCACTACAATACTCATATTGTAGTTAGAATTGGCAAATCTCCGATTATTGGATCTATGGAAGACACTACACCCAGGAAGTAGAGATTGCAGCTTTTATTCCCCTATTCACAATAGTTACCATAGGTTAGATTATTTATTTGTGTCCCATGGGTTATTAGATCGAAATCCCTCCTGCTCAATAGGATCATTTATATGGCCGGACCACGCCCAGTTTGGGGATCTCTTAGGACGACACAGGGAGACCAGATGGGTTATAGTTGGCATCTTAATGATAATCTGTTAGATGACCCGATATGCCTGATTGAAATCCAGCAAGCAATAGATAATTTCCAGATGGATCATGGGACTGATATCACTCCGGCCCCCATGAAATGGGAGGCCCTCAAATGCGTGCTTTCGGGTATCTTCATATCTCATGGTACCTGACTCAAAAAAGACAGAACAGCAAAATTGAATAGACTATTGACACAACTGGATAGTCTAGAAACGACTAATAAAACAACCCCCACAGACCAGTTGACGGCAGAAATCTCAGCCATACATCATGATATACTCTGTATACTAGATGAAGCTTCACTGTGCCTACGCGATAGAGCTAGAATTTGGGAACAGGTGCAGTAGGGGATTGGCTAGGACATTTAATCAAGAACACCCCAGACATATGTATTTGCGGTAAACTCTCTGGGAGAGGGGCTGGTACACGATAATACTAGGATACTCAAGAGTTTCCACTCATTCTACCATGAATTGTATAACTTACAACAGGGACAAACAGAGGCGGAACGGGAACTGGAGAGGGACAAATATATAGCAGCCTTTGCCCCTAAACGGATTGCAAGTGCAGACGAACAAGTCCTTGAGGAAGACTTTACTATACAGGAGTTGATGGAGGCGGTGTCATCCCTGAAATTAGGCAAAAGCCTGGGCCCAGATGACTTCACCCGCTTTTTTAAAATTTGTTTTGATCAATTGGCCCCATTAATGCTCGCTTCCTTCAACGCAGTCTCTACAACACACCCCTTCCCCACACAGGCCTTAGAGGCTGTAATTACAGTCCTCCCGAAGCCCGGAAAAGACCCTACCTGTTGTGGGAGCTACAGGCCAATATCATTGTTAAATGTGGATATGAAATTATATTCTAAAATGCTAAATCCACAGAGATCGGGTGGGCTTCGTCCCAGGAAGGGAGGCAGGGAACAATACCATCAGAACCTTGGCACCCGTGTCCAGGATCTCTAGATCTGGGGACCTCCTATGCCTCATGTCAGTTGATGCAGAGAAGGCATTTCATAGAGTGGATTGGGGGTTCCTGGAGGCAACTCTCAGACAAATAGGCCTGGGCCCAACATTTTTGGACGGATTATGGCATTATACAATAATCCCTGCTCATCAATACGGGTTAATGGCCAACTGTCACATCAGATTCAAATAAGAAATGGCATGAGGCAGGGTTGCCCTCTGCCTCCCTTTCTATGCGTACTTGTAATGGAGACCCTGGCAAACGCCTTACGGGCCAACACCAGTGTAAGGAGTGTTTGTGCTGCAGATGGTTGATGATACTGATGATTTACTGATGTATCCAACTATCTAATCCTAGAAATGCCCTTCCCAATATTCTAGAGGAGTTTCGGAGATTTGGGCAGCTCTCAAATTTCAAGGTTAATCTCAGCAAAACTGAGATCTTAAATCTCAATATCCCTAGCAATGAGGAGGAAGCATTGACGGCAGCCTTTCTCTTTACATGGAAGAAGGGGGATTAAATATCTTGGAATAATGATTACACCGGACTCAGGGGACCTCTTCCAGAATAATTATAAACCATTGTCGGAGCAACTTGAGAGGGATTTTGACAGATGGCGGACTTTACCCTTGTCATGGTTTGGTAGGAGAGGTACTGTAAAAATGAACGCTCTTCCATGATTTTTGTATGTTCTTCAAATTGTGCCGGTCGGGCTCCCGGGGGCTTTTCTTACTCGGATTAGAAAATCCATAATGAGATTTGTTTGGGGGGGGGGGGGGGGTAACAGACCTCGGCGTAATTGGAGAGCTCTTGTGGGTCCGAAGGAAACACGGGGCATGGGCATCCCTAACATTACTCTATATTACAGAGCCACCCTGACACGGCGGATACTAGATCTGATCCACAGGGGATTGCAGAAGCGGTGGGTGACTATGGAGCAGAGATCTGCCCCCAACAGAGGAGCGGGCCTTCCATGGCTTCCGGGTTGGGAGTAGTACAGAAACCTAGTGCTATCTCCATTTACCGAAAATATACTCTCAGCCTGGATAGAACCAGCCATGAAGGGGGGACTGATCACGAAACAGGGTCCATTGACACCTCTAGTGGGAAACTCCGAACTTTTGACCTTTTTTAAGGGTACAGCAGTAGTGTCCGAATTGGTGGCGGGTCGCTCAGATGATATGATAATAGAGGGGCGACTTAAGACGCTAAGAGAAATTTCCAGAATAGGGAGACCCCCCCCACTGCGACATGGTATCAATACCTTCAGCGATGTCATTATATCAGATCTCTGGGGAGGGCTCTCGGGCTGGGATGCCCCTAACATGCTTTGAAAGCCTTTATGTTATCAACTCCACATCTCAATGTAAAATATCTGAATTATATATGTTTTTGATAGGGGAGGACACTAAAGATAAGGGTAGAGTAATTGAGAGAGAGTGGAAGAGGGAGCTCAGCAGACCGCCCCCCTGAGGAGTCATGGAAAAAAGCATATATCTTGACACACAAAATAAATATTTCCAGTACATTACAGGAGCTGAACTACAAAATATTGATGAGATGGTACAGGAAACCAGAAAGGTTGGCCAAAATCTTCCCCCAGTACCTGGACCATTGCTGGAGATGCCTGGCGGAGAGGTGTGCCTATGTCCACATTTGGTGGTCCTGTTCCCTGACCTGTCCTTTGTGGAAGGAGGTTGGTGCCCTTTACTCCTGGGTGTGCAGAGACAGAGTCTGGCTGACCCCGGAACTGGCGCTTCTCTTCATGTTCCTATGCTCACTGGCACAAGCTAAGAGATCACTACTGAGGTTCTTTATCCTGGCGGTGCATCAGGTGACCCCCAGAAAGTGGAAATCTACGACTCCTCCCTCTAGGGCAGGGGAGTCAAACTCATTTTCATAGAGGGCCACATCAGGCTTATGGTGACCTTCAAAGGGCCTATTGTAAGACAGTATAGTAAGGGCTCGTTCACACCAGTGTATTTGCGTACATAATATGCAGTGAATAGAAGCCATTGATTTCAATGAGTTCATTCACATGATGTATATTTTCACACAGCATGACCTATTTTGTTGCGTCCTACGCACCCCAATAGGCCATTGAAGTGAATGGGCCACGCAAATACATGGTGAATGCGCAGGAAACCTATGCATGCACTGCATATTTGCGCACCATTTCAGTGGGCTCATCTGTGTTCTTTTTTGCGTGCCCAAGTATGCAGGCATAAGCGATTTTCGATTGCACAAATACGCAGCGTATTTGTGCGACCGAAATACGATTACGTCCGTGCGAAAGAGCCGTAATAGTGACCCCCACAGTGGCCCCAGTAGTAACATTAACCCCCCCCCCCCTCAGCAGCCACCATAAACCCCCCTCCTCAGCAGCCACCATTAACCCCCTCCTCTGCAGCCACCATTAACCCCCCCTCAGCAGCCACTATTACCCCCCCTTTGGCAGCCACCATTAACCTCCCCCCTTGGCAGCCACCATTAACGTCCCGCCCCCTCCCTCGGCAGCCACCATTAACTCCCCCCCCCCTCGGTAGTCACCATTAACCCCCCCCCCTCAGCAGCCACTATTAACCCCCCAGCCCCTCGGCAGCCACCATTAACCCCCCCACCCCTCGGCAGCCACCAACACCCCCCCCCCCTCAGCAGCAACTATTAACCTCCCACAGCAACATTAACCCCCCTCAGTAATATTAGTTCCCCCCCAACCCATATACTTACCTCCTCCTTGCTGTCAGTGCAGCTCCCCCTCTGCTCGCACTGAGCCCGGATGCACACTGAGTCTTCTCCTGCGAAACTGAAGAGGAGGGGACTTAGGGGAGGAGGATCCTGGCTGCACACTGATGTCAGAGTGTGCGCGGGGATCAGTGCTAAGAGCGTGACTACCAGCGGGGAGCAGCTGCACCCCAGCTGGTAATCGCTTCAGTGGTGAGCGTCCGTCAGCACACCGCGGGCCATCTGTTTGACACGTGCTCTAGGGAGATGTGGCTGCAGACTCTTGACATAATAGGGTATATGGAGAAGCTGTGTGCCAGGGACGAGCTAAGGTAGGACAAATATTTGGCAGTGAGGGCTGCATAGAGACGGTTTACGGAAACACCGGACTTACACTTGGGTACTTAATGGAAGCACCCCGTCCTCTCCGAGTGATTCTTTGCGCATCTTAGGTTGGCTGAACACTGGAAGATTATAGATGGTGGTTAGGCCCCTCCCTACTCCCCCCCCCCCACACACACACACAGACACACACACCTCCCCCTCCTTCTCCCCTTCTTTCTTTCTTTTTTCTTGGTTTTCTCTTAATTCTTTTATTCTTTCATTTGTTTGTGTATAGTTGTATAATATATGCCTAAGTGGTATATTCGGTGTTTGACCGGGCCAGTTCAGTGTTTCTTTTTATGATCTGCCACATGTAAAAAGATATACAGTTTCCAATATGTTAAGTGATTTTATTTGATGTATAACGAAAAGTAGACGGGTTTAAGTAAATTGATTTTCTTGTTCAGATAAAAGATTGTGGCGATAATATGGAAGCCACTGGCTTGTTATGTAGATTTCTTTCTGTCAAAGAAAATAAAATGCTTTTTGAACCATAAATATAAGCCCTTCCCTGAAAATCATCCCTAGCATTGAATTCAATGAATGCTCAAGCGCTGCCTGTGATTGGCTGAGCGCTGTGACCAATCACAGGCAACACTGAGCTGTCATTCAATGAATGGCTGAGCGTTGCCTGTGATTGTCTGATCGCTCAGCCAATCAGATACAGCCCTTTCAGTAGTCGGGGATTTTAAATTCCTGCCTGATGAAAGAGCTTCAAAGCAGTGCAGGGAGACAAGCGGCCAGACGCGTCTAAGCCTGGCATTGGTGGAGAGGTGAGTATATATATTTTTTATTTTTTACACATGCTAAGGATGATTTTCAGGGAAGGGCTTATATTTCAAGCCCTTCCACAAAAATCAATGCAGGGGTAGCTGGCAGGCCATTGCTTTCAATGGGGCCGCCGGCAGCAGCGGCAGCCCCATTGAAAGCAATGATGAACGGAGCTTCATTCACGCGTGTTTTTGCACATACGTGGATGCGTGGTTTTGTGAACACCTATGTACATGCGAACACACGCTCGTGTGAACGAGGCCTTACTGTAATCTGCGATTCCCCCTTTCATCACAGCTGTTACGGAATCAGTGCAGATCAGTGCGGCTGCACAACTAATAATAAACTGCCTGCAGTGCTGTCTTCACAATCAGCACAGCAGAGATGCAAGTATAAACGCTCTCAAGAAACTACCCGCTCTACAATGTTCCCATCACTGAAGGATCATCACATCGAGGCTGCAGCTATATAAGAAATTTATCATCACAGTAAGCACCACTAGCACAGACCAAGCAACCAATCCGAATGAACATGCGCAGGAGATGAAGCATGCTCCACGAAGACCTCTGCTAAGTTTGCTGACTCAGTACATCAGTCGACAGGGACAGTAGTAGTGACGTTCTGCCAACCTCCTGTCCATCCCCATGGACAGGACCAGAAGTCACTGGAATGGACCTGACATCGGCTAAAAATGCTTAAAAACAGGGAACGTCAATACCACTAACTCCAAAGAATTGATGACTGGCAGCAATGCGCGAAATACATTTACTCCAGTTTCCTTTTACTAATTTAATTTCAAAAACAGAACTCCCAGAATACCACTTTAAGGACAGATATGAGAGTATATGCCCATACAGTTGCACATGTTTGCCTTTAACTACCAAGAGGTATACATTGAAAATTCCATGCCCATATTATTTTTTTATTTCTCCTTAGCGAGAGCACCCAAAAGGTGAGTGAGGAGACTTATAAGCCCATTCATGCTTCTCTGGGTAATATGCAAATAAGGAAGATGGAAACCAATAAAGGGGAGGGGTATGTCTGTACGTTAAACCGTACTTAATGCCGAGACTACGGGAGGTTATAAGGGCAAGAGATGAACACGTGGAATCTCTATGGGTTGAAATACAGGGAGAAAAAAATAACAAAATCCTGATATGGGTTTTCTATAGGCCACCAAAAGCAACAGAAGGAACTGATAACTTACTATTAAGGCAGAGAGAAGAGTTGTCAATCCGCACCGAAGTAATTATCATGGGGGACTTTAATTATCCGGACATAACATGGGAAAACGAAACCTGCAAATCTCATAGGGGTGATAAGTTCTTGAGAACAATTAAAGATAACTACCTTACCCAACTTGTATGGGAGCCAACTAAAGGGAGGGCCATTCTGGACTTAGTACTAACTAATAGAGATGAGCGAGCATACTCGTCCGAGCTTGATGCTCGTTCGAGTATTAGGGTGCTCGAGATGCTCGTTACTCAAGACGAGCACCACGCGGTACTCGTCTCGATTAAACGAGCACTGACCATTGAATTCAATGGAGCCGGCAATACTGCCGGCTCCATTGAAAGCAATGGGCTGCCGGCGAGCGCGGGATGAATTTTCGGGAAGGGCTTAAAAATATAAGCCCTTCCCTGAAATTCATCCAGAAATGTGTAAAAAGTAAAAAAAAAAATATACTCACCTTGTCCCGGCAGACAGAGTTCAGCCGCGGCCGGCCGGCAGTTCTCCTGAATTCCCACCTGCTGAATACTACAGAAAGCAGTTCAGGAGAACTGCCGGCCAGACGCGGCTGAACTCCAGCTGCAGCGGAAAGGTGAGTATACATTTTTTTTTTATTTTTACACATTTTAGGATGATTTTCAGGTAAGGGCTTATATTTTTAAGCCCTTCCCGAAAATTCATCCCGCGCTCGCCGGCAGCCTGTTGCTTTCAATGGAGCCGGCTGTATTGCCGGCTCCATTGAATTCAATGGGGTAACATCGTTCTTCTCTGCCACAGCTCTTACAGCTGTGGCAGAGGAGAACGATCTTTATGCTGACAGTGCGGGGGGGGGGGGTCTCACTCTTGCCACTATTGTGGCTTAATATTGAGACCTTGGAGCCCGAAATGCAGCCCTGCATGTTGCTCCTCGCCTGCCTATCCATTTATGTGTTTTTTTACATGACTTTGGTGATTTCCTAAGATTTTCACAAATGAAAACCTTAGCGGAGCACCAGTCATATACAAAAATGCTCGAGTCGCCCATTGACTTCAATGGGGTTCGTTACTCAAAACGAACTCTCGAGCATCACTGAAAGTTCGACTCGAGTAACGAGCACTCGAGCATTTTGGTGCTCGCTCATCTCTACTAACTAACAAACCGGACCAAATAACGGGGGTACATGTTGAGGGGCACTTGGGGAACAGTGACCACAATATAATCAACTTCCAGCTGTCATTCACTAAGAAGCCTTATCAGGGAGCGACAAACAAACTAAACTTTAGTAAAGCAAAATTTGATAAGCTCAGAATTACTATCGGTAACATTAATTGGGACAACATCCTCAGAAATATCAGTACAGAGGACAAATGGGAGGAGTTCAAAAGGATCCTATTCACATCATGTGAGCAGTTCATTCCCTTTAAAAATAAAAGAACTTCAAGTAAAAAGAAACCAATGTGGCTCGACAAGACGGTAAGGGGGGCAATAAACAAAAAAAAAGAAACCGTTTAAACTACTAAAGCAAGAAGGCAGCGAAGAAGCACTAAAATCGTACAGGGAAAAAAACAAAATATGTAAAGATAAGATCAAAATTGCTAAGGAGGAGGCTGAAAGACTGATCGCCAAAGAGAGCAAAAACAACCCGAAACTATTCTTCAACTATATTAACAGCAAAAGGATTTGCAGGGAGAGCACTGGCCCTTTAACAAATAATGCAGGAGAAATCATTGAAGACGACGGGGGGGGGGGGGGGGGGGAGGCAAACCTATTAAATAGTTTCTTTTCAAGTGTATTCACAAACGAAAAGAAAATGCCACATGAGATGCAGGGGAATAAAATTAACCCCTCACAAAATATCTCGTACCTAACACAGGAGGAAGTGCGGAACAGGTTAAAGAAGATTAAAATCGGTAAATCGCCAGGCCCAGATGGAATACACCCAAGGGTACTAAGGGGACTAAGTGATGTGATAGCCAGGCCGCTATATCTAATATTTGTGGATACTATCAAGACCGGGGTTGTTTCATTGGATTGGCACATTGCCAACGTGGTTCCAATTTACAAAAAGGGGTCTAAAAGTGAGTCTGGTAACTACAGGCCGGTAAGTCTCACTTCAGTGACTGGAAAAATAATCGAGGGGTTTCCGAGAGGTGTCTCCGAAGAATACCTCAAGGAGCACAACGGAATAACTCCTCACCAGCATGGACTCATGAAGGGTCGATCAAGTCAGACCAATCTGATCAGCTTCTACGATGAAGTAAGCTCTCAGCTGGACCTGGGAGAGTCTATTCATCTCGTATATCTGGACTTCTCTAAAGCATTTGAGACTGTGCCGCATATATATAGAATGAGACAGCTCGGACTTGGCAAAAACGTGTGTATATGGGTAAAGAATTGGCTTAGAGAAAGAAAGCAGAGGGTTGTAATAAATGGTTCATACTCTGATTGGGCCACCGTTGCTAGTGGGGGGGCCACAGGGTTCAGTATTGGGCCCAATTCTGTTCAATATATTTATCAATGACCTGCTAGAGGGGCTGCACAGCAAAATATCAATATTTGCAGATGACACAAGATTATACAATATAATCAATGCACCTGAGGACAATGTGCAGCTACAAACGGACCTGGATAAGCTGGGGGCTTGGGCAGAAAAATGGTAAATGAAGTTCAATGTTGATAAATGTAAGGTCATGCACATGGGCAGGAGAAACGGGTGTCACCAATATACACTAAATGGGGTACTGCTAGGGAAAAATGATATGGAAAAAGACCTGGGGGTACTAGTGAATTATAGATTAAACTGGAGTAACCAATGCCAGTCAGCTTCTGCAAAAGCTAATAGAGTCTTGGGGTGCAGTAAAAGAGGTATAGGGGCGAAGGACGAGAACATTATCCTCCCACTATATAAGGCACTTGTCAGGCCTCACATGGAATACTGCGTACAGTTCTGGTCACCGGTGCTCAGGAAAGATGTTACAGTGCTGGAGGGGGTTCAAAGAAGGGCGACTAAACTAATACATGGAATGGGAGGAGTGGAATACCCAGAGAGGCACCAAAACTGGGATTGTTTACCCTGGAAAAAAGACAGCTAAGGGGTGATCAAATAACTATGTATAAATACATGAGGGGACAATACAAGGATTTCTTACATGATCTACAGTATTTATACCCAGGACTGCGACGGTAATGAGAGTGCATCTGCTACGTCTAGAAGAAAGCAGGTTTCATCACCAACACAGAAAAGGATTCTTTACTGTAAGAGCAGTGAGACTATGGAACTCTCTGCCTGAGGACGTGGTGATGGCAGGATGCATAGAGGAGTTTAAAAGGGGACTTGATGTCTTTCTAGAGTGGAAGGATATTACAGGATATAAATCTTAGGTTAATTGTTAATCCGGGTATACAGGCAGGTAGTAACTATTAGAGGTTGATCCAGGGATTAGTCTGATTGCCAGTAGGGAGTCAGGAAGGAATTTTCCCCCAAAAGGGCTAATTGGCTCCTGCCTCTTGGAGTTTTTTGCCTTCCACTGGATCAACAACATAGGAGGATAAACAGGCTGAACTAGATGGACATTGTCTTCATTCGGCCTTACATACTATGTTATTATGGAACCATACCTCTGCAGCGCCACCTATTGGAAGGCAGAATTCCTGCAATTCAATGTTAGACTCTTTATACAAGCCTTGTAACAATGATTGGGAATTGAAAGCAAAGCCAGAATCCATCCAGATACAGCTGTTTCAGAGTGTTTACCCCTCATTAATGTGTAGTAGGTTTCTGGCTTGGCTAGCGAGAGGCCCTAAGGGGAAAAGATAGCGTTCCTAACCCACGTCACAGGTCTCTTGCTAGCCAAGCCAGAAATTTACTACACACTGATAAGAGGCAAACACCCCGAAACAGCTGTCTGTGGATGGATTCGGTCTTTGATTTCAATTCCCAATCATTGTTACAAGGCTTGTATAAAGAGTCTAACATTGACTTGCAGGAATGCTGCCTTCCAATAGGTGGTGCTGTGGAGGTATTTTTCAATCTCCCTTATTTGTAATTTTTAATATTGTATGAGTATGGGATCTCATTCTATTCCGGCAGGCTGGGGATTTACTCCAAAATTAAAATTTTCCATCTCTTCTCGATTTTAATCTTCATTTTTTGTTTTGCTAAACAAGCTAAAAATACTAGGACACTTTAAAAAAAAAAGGGGAATACACAGCAAATCCTTAATCTACTTTGATTATCAGAATTGAGTGGGACAATTCTCATAATCAGTAGTTATCAAGGATTTGCTGTGAATGTGATGCACTTATTTAAAAAAAATGGGGTATGATCGTTAGTTATATGCAGTACATATGAAGGATGAGATTCCACTCCTTCACTTCCCCCAGCACAGCCCCCATATACCCTCCCCCAATCATCACATCCCTTTTATACTCTCACCCCATTCACTATACTCTCCCCTAGTCATCAGTGCCCCCATATAATCTACCACAGTCATCAGAGACCCCATATACTGTCCTCGACCCCTCAATAATCACAGACTCCTTGTATTTTCTTCCATACTCCATAGCCTTCTCCTCTGCGGTGCTGTTCTGCACAGGATGGTGATGAGCCAGAAGAGAGCATAACAGCCTCAGCCAATCAGCAATATGCTTGATTCCTGCATTGTCTCCCAGCTCTTCAGCGTTCAGCATACTAGTAAACCGCCCAGCATCCTGCACACCCCACTCCCCTCGGCCCAATATTAGCCACATATGGGGAGCTAATATGAATTTCATGATTGTGATGAAAGTCAGAATTGTACATCAGCAAGACGGCGATTAAACAAATCAATTAATCTGATTAATTGTCTAGTCCTATTTCCTTGTCAAAAGTATATGCCAAGGGAAACACTTTTGGCCTTTAGCTGCCCATCACGATCTGTGGGTACATCTGCATATACATTGGTGGATTTTCTAAGTGCATGCACTGTCTGCGCACCTCAGCCATTAAGTATAGCAAGAAAAATACATTTTTTTTAAAAAATAAAACATCTTTTGCAACATGTCATAAATGTCACTCTCTGGTAATTTTTTACTGAAATTGCCAACCAAGTTGAATTTTTATTTCCTGTAATGATTGAAGTGGTTTAGCACAAAAAAGCATAACTAAAGGAGTACCTGCGTTCAGGATGTCCCCTGATGTCGCCTGACGAAGCATAATCTCATGCTTGGCTTCTGCAAGAGCCAGCAACACACTGTATGTCTTCAGGCATCTCTCACTATGAAAAGCCAGACAGCATGGATTACTGCTTGTTGACACATCGGTTCATGTAGAATTAACATGTAACATACAAGTCCAGATGTCAGCTTTTACTTACGAAAAAATAAAAAAGTTATGACTTTTGAAAAATGGAGATGAAAATCTACCGAAAATTGTTTGGTCCTCAACCCAAAAATAGGCCGTGTCCTTAAGGGGTGAAACCCTTAGTGACCAAGCTTTTCCGTTTTTTTCTATTTTTGTTTTTTCCTCCCCCGCTTTTAAAAAAATCGTAACTCCTTTATTTACCCATCGCCGTCGCTGTATGAGGGCTTGTTGTTTTTTGCGGGATGAGTTGTATTTTTCAATGGTACTATTTAATCTACCATATAATGTACTCAAAAACTTTTTAAAAATTCTAAGTAGAGAGAAATGAAAAAAAAACAAAACATTCCATCATCTTTGCCTGTGTCCTGTTTCTACGGCGCACAAACTGCAACAAAAATGACCTGATTTTTGCTGTACTACCTGTATTTTTTTTTAAGATATTTCATTTTTTTAAATTACTTTGTCTCCATCTTCTGCGTGCAATAACGTTTTTATTTTTCCGTCATCATAGTTGTGTGAGGGCTCATTTTGTGCGGTACGTTCTGTAGTTTTCTTTGGTACCATTTCTGAATACATTCGACTTTTTGATTACTTTTAATTACATTTTTTCTTGGAGACAGGATGACCAAAAAAGTGCATTTTTTTTCAGACGACATTCACTTTGCGGGGTAAATAATGCATTACTTCGATAGATCAGACTTTTACAGACGCAGCGATACCAAACATGGCTTTAAACCCTATAAACACTTCCATTCACTGTGCACTGTTATGTCTCTGGCCAGGAGCCAGCACACTGAATCCTTTCCCCCTCACAAGAAGGTCCACTCAGCTTCACTTCACAGGGGGCTAGAGAACATGGATGTAGTTAAAGGCTCATGGGCCTTGGTGTAAGTGTTCAGCTATTCATGCCAGCCTGGAACTTTCAGTTGCACTGATGCAGAAGTAGTGTAGTGTCCAGAAGTCTATATATCTGGCCCCTCCATAAATGTCATACATGTTGTGTCTTTTGTAGATGCACTGTGCACAGTTGTCTAGTCATCTTGTTATGTGTATTGCACAGCTGCAGCAAGTGAGAGGTTAATGCATGAGACCGGGAGATGCCTGTAAATGTATCAATTTATGTCCTGTCACGTGGTATGTGAGAGATTATAAGTATGAATGATTTGGGTAGGGTAGTCAGTCAGCAAGAGTGAGAGTGCCAGCCACATGGGGGTACCTTCAAAGCTCACGTGGGGAAGAATGGAAGAAAAAGAGAGGATTCCTGAGTACCCCAATTCCAGGAGCCAACAGTGAGTGAGGACAAGTAAGAGAGAGATTGAGAGTGAGCGAGAAGAGACAGCCAAAACCACCGTGCAGAGATACTGCTCAACGAGAGTGTCTGTGGAGTGACCCTACCCCTATCCTCCTCTAGAGAGCTCCATTTCCAGGGGTGGTTCTGAGCAGATAACTGGGACTGCAGGACCGGTGTCATCCTGTGTTTCCTCCCTGACCTTAAATCTTCTATTTACCTGCACCAGTGTATTCTTGATTGTATCCTGATAAAGTTCCCAAGTAAAGCTTTGCCAGGCCCTGACCGTACCCAGGTGCGTTACACAGTCTGTGGCTCCTTTATTTACCGCTGAGGGTCATTCTGGTGGGTAACGGAACGGTGGTGTCACCCGTGACAACCTTATCTCCTGTTCTTATGTTTATTGGTCATCCCTCTCCTAGGGGTGTCCGGAAGAGGCACAGAGCTGCTCTGGCTGAGGCTGCATGTCTTCCTCCGGGAGGGAGCCTGGTAAGTGCCACCATGACAAGTGACCACTCTACCCTCTCGCTCCTCAACGTATGGCCTGTGTTTGGAGTCACCCTATGGGATGCTGCAGTAGCAACTAGGGATGTTGCTAAAGTCTGAAACAATTAGGGGCACAAGTTTCAAAACACCTGCATTACCCCCATTGCCCCAGTAAATAAATAAATAATCTCATAGACAGCGTCTCTGCTCAAGTATACCTGTAAATAATGCACTTGTCATTTAATAGAACATATCAGCTCTACACAGTGGTAGTGATTACAGTGTGGTTACCTCCAGTGATCACAGCTGGCATTTTATCTGATTGGTAATGTCCATTATCATTTTTTTTTACTCTATCCTGGGCAAGATTGAAAAAATCTTCTAGTCATGACTCATCTCTTCATAATCACCCCATCCTGCTTCTATCCTCACTGCACCTCTCAGTGCTCCCTACGCACAGTAATAATTTCCCTTGGTGACCCCCTACAAGGTAATAGTGGCCTTTCTACCCCCCAAGACAGCACACTTATAGTGACCGATCTGCACCCCTAAGCAACTATAGTAACTTCTCTGTACCCACTGAGTAATAATGGCCTGACTCTCTTACAGTGACACCTCTGTGCCCACTGCCCCCACAAACTTATAGTGCCCCTTCTGTGCCCAGATCATTTTTATAATGCCCCAAAGTTATTGTATGTCCCTCCTTCCCCACAGCTTGACACGGCACTGTTAAAGAGATAAAGTCAAAGTGCAGACTGAACCAAAGTGATGACAGGATTAAAAGCCATGTCTAATAAAACACTCATCCCTGAACTGTGCTCTGAAGCTGTAGAAGGCTGCAGACATACAAGGAAGAGTTCCATATGCACATGCTGAATGTGGATTTTCCCTAGCAACAGCCTTCAGCTAAATAAGAGCTAAATAACTCATAGTAACATGGTTTCTAAGGCTGGAAAAAGACCTATACGTCCATCTAGTTCAGTGTATCAACCTACAATATTGATCCAGAGGAAAGCGAAAAGAAAACCATGAGGTAGAAGCCAATTTTCATCTTAAGGGAAAAAAAATCCTTCCTTACTCCAAATCTGGAGAAAAAATCTCTGGATCGATAATCCTGAAACAAATTAGTAAATACAACATATACTAGGGTTGCACGCAAGAAACACCTTCATGCTTTACAGTAAAGAGTAGGAAATGTAAAACTATAAATTGAGAACATTCTTGGTGGAGCTATCCTACTATTATACATAGATGTAGCTACATAATTAGAGCCAACTACACAAAGAGCAATACTAGACTTATGATATTAGAGTTCTATACAAAAATACAGCATCCCTCATGTGCAAACGTGGCATCATTTTAGCCAGTGGCTAACTAAAAGAGTACATAACTTTTCATATGACTTTTCAGAATAAACTGTCATATGTACATGAGTTATAACACTATTGCTGGCCATTATATGACTTGTATGTAGCATTTTTTACCAATTTTCTTCTCTGCCACCTATCTGCTGGCGGGTAAAGACTAGCTGCTATTATATCACTTATAGCCTGCACACATAGGAGAGCAAAACATCTTCTCTATCTCTCTGTAGCAACCCCTCATAAGTAAGATGTCGTTCCAGTGGAGTTCTGAAGAGATTTTAATGAAAGGGGTTGTCCGGTTACTGGACAATCCGCTTCAATAGGACACCCAGTATCAAAATAATACAGTGAACCATACTTAGTAGAGATGAGCGAACGTACTCGTCCGAGCTTGATACTCGTTCGAGTATTAGCGTGTTCGAGATGCTCGTTACTCGTAACGAGTACCACGCGATGTTCGGGTTACTTTCACTTTCATCTCTGAGACGTTAGCGCGCTTTTCTGGCCAATTGAAAGACAGGGAAGGCATTACAACTTACCCCTGCGACGTTCAAGCCCTATACCACCCCCCTGCTGTGAGTGGCTGGCGAGATCAGGTGTCACCCGAGTATATAAATCGGCCCCTCCCGCGGCTCGCCACAGATGCGCTCTGACATAGAGGAGGGAAAGTGGTATCTTGGTGGAGCTGCTATAGGGAGAGTGTTAGGAGTATTTTAGGCTTCAAGAACCCCAACGGTCCTTCTTAGGGCCACATCTAACCGTGTGCAGTGCTGTGGAGGCTGCTTTGTGCAGTGTTGCACATTTTTTTTTTTTTGGTATATCGGCCGTGCAGAGCATTGCGCTCTGCAGTAATACTCCAGGGACAGAAGTGCGTAGGCAGGGACAGAAGACATATTGATTGAATATAGGCAGTGGGCCTTTGCTAAAAAATTTGGGGCAAAAAATCTATTTGGCCTGCCTGTGACTGTGCTCAGTGTTCTGGGTCTGTGCTGGGTGTAGTAGTTCTACAAAATCATACGCAGCCAGCTAAGTGTTACAGCAGGCTTGCGCCAAATTATTTCCTTGCTCTGTCTAGGCTGTGAAATCACTGCTGTATTGCAGTCCACAGTGCAACACTCTGCAGTTCTTTGACATACTCCAGGGCCAGAAGTGTTGGTTAGGCAGGGACAGAAGACATATTGATTGAATATAGGCAGTGGGCCTTTGCAAAAAAATTTGGGGAAAAAATCTATTTGGGCTGCCTGTGAGTGTCCTCAGTGTTCTGGGTCTCTGCTGGGTGTAGTAGTTCTCCAAATTCATACGCAGCCAGCTAAGTGTTACAGCAGGCTTGCGCAAAATTATTTCCTGGCGTTCCGTAAGCGAAGTCAGCCTCCAACCACAGGCCAGTAAGCGGCACATTTAATTACAGCGTTCTGTTTCTGCACTACTGGTAATACAGCAAGCTGAGGGGTAGGGGTAGGCCTAGAGGACGTGGACGAGGGCGAGGACGCGAAGGCCCAAGTCAGGGTGTGTGCACAGGCCGAGCCAGTGCGGTGGCCAGGGGTAGAGGCAGGGCCAGACTGAATAATCCACCAACTGTTTCCCAAAGCGCCCCCTCGCGCCATGCCACCCTGCAGAGGTCAAGGTGCTCTACGGTGTGGCAGTTTTTCACAGAGACGCCTGACGACCGACGAATAGTGGTGTGCAACCTTTGTCGCGCCAAGATCAGCTGGGGAGGCACCACCAACAGCATGCACAGGCATATGATGGCCAAGCACCCCACAAGGTGGGACGATGCCCGTTCACCGCCTCCGGTTTGCACCACTGCCTCTCCCCCTGTGCCCCAACCTGCCACTGAGATCCAACCCCCCTCTGAGGACACAGGCACTACCGTCTCCTGGCCTGCACCCACACCCTCACCTCCGCTGTCCTCGGCCCCATCCAGCAATGTCTCTCAGCGCAGCATCCAGACGTCGCTAGCGCCACTGTTTGAGCGCGAGCGCAAGTACGCCGCCACGCACCCGCATGCTCAAGCGTTAAACGTGCACATTGCCAAATTGATCAGCCTGGAGATGCTGCCGCATAGGCTTGTGGAAACGGAGGCTTTCAAAAGCATGATGGCGGCGGCGGCGGCCCCGCGCTACTCGGTTCCCAGTCGCCACTACTTTTCCCGATGTGCCGTCCCAGGCCTGCACGACCACGTCTCCCGCAACATTGTACGCTCCCTCACCAACGCGGTTACTGCCAAGGTCCACTTAACAACAGACACGTGGACAAGCACAGGCGGGCAGGGCCACTATATCTCCCTGATAGCACATTGGGTGAATTTAGTGCAGGCTGGGACCGAGTCAGAGCCTGGGACCGCTCACGTCCTACCCACCCCCCGAATTGCGTGCCCCAGCTCGGTGGTGGTATCTGCGGCGGTGTATGCTTCCTCCACTAAACCACCCTCCTCCTCCTCCTCCTCCTACACAACCTCTGTCTCGCAATCAAGATGTGTCAGCAGCAGCACGTCGCCAGCAGTCGGTGTCGCGCGGCAAGCGCCAGCAGGCCGTGCTGAAACTACTCAGCTTAGGAGAGAAGAGTCAGACGGCCCACGAACTGCTGCAGGGTCTGACAGAGCAGACCGACCGCTGGCTTGCGCCGCTGAGCCTCCAACCAGGCATGGTCGTGTGTGACAATGGCCGTAACCTGGTGGCGGCTCTGCAGCTCGGCAGCCTCACGCACATGCCATGCCTGGCCCATGTCTTTAATTTGGTGGTTCAGCGCTTTCTGAAAAGCTACCCACACTTGTCATACCTGCTCGGAAAGGTGCGCCAGCTCTGCGCACATTTCCGCAAGTCCCACACGGACGCTGCCACCCTGCGGACCCTGCAACATCGGTTTAATCTGCGAGTGCACCGACTGCTGTGCGACGTGCCCACACAGTGGAACTCTACGCTCCACATGTTGGCCAGGCTCTATGAGCAGCGTACAGCTATTGCGGAATACCAACTCCAACATGGGTGGCGTAGTGGGAGTCAGCCTCCTCAATTATTTACAGAAGAGTGGGCCTGGTTGGCAGCCATCTGCCAGGTCCTTGGAAACTTTGAGGAGTCTACCCAGATGGTGAGCGGGGATGCTGCAATCATTAGCGTCACCATTCCTCTGCTATGCCTCTTGAGAAGTTCCCTGCAAAGCATAAAGGCAGACGCTTTGCAATCGGAAACGGAGGCGGGGGAAGACAGTATGTCACTGGATAGTCACAGCACCCTCATGTCTATATCTCAGCGCGTTGAGGAGGAGGGGGAGGAGCAGGAGGAGGAGGAGGATCCTGAAAGTGATCTTCCGAGTGAGGACAGCCATGTGTTGCGTACAGGTACCCTGGCACACATGGCTGACTTCATGTTAGGATGCCTTTCTCGTGACCCTCGCGTTAGACGCATTCTGGCCACCACGGATTACTGGGTGTACACACTGCTCGACCCACGGTATAAGGAGAGCCTTTCCACTCACATTCCCGAAGAGGAAAGGGGTTCGAGAATGATGCTATACCACAGGGCGCTGGTGGACAAACTGATGGTAAACTTCCCATCCGACAGTGCTAGTGGCCGAAGGCGCATTTCCGCAGCCCAGGTAGCAGGGGAGGCGCAGAGATCAGGCAGCATGTACAGTGCAGGCAGGGGAACATTATCCAAGGCCTTTGCCAGCTTTATGGCTCCCCAGCAAGACTGTGTCACCGCTCCCCAGTCAAGGCTGAGTTGGCGGGAGCACTGTAAAAGGATGGTGAGGGAGTACGTAGCCGATCGCACGAACGTCCTCGGTGACGCTTCTGCCCCCTACAACTACTGGGTGTCGAAGCTGGACACGTGGCCTGAACGCGCGCTGTATGCTCTGGAGGTGCTTGCTTGTGCTGCGGTTAGCGTCTTGTCAGAGAGTGTGTTTAGTGTGGCTGGGGGAATCATCACGGATAAGCGTACCCACCTGTCAACCGACAGTGCCGACAGGCTTACACTCATCAAGATGAACAAAGCCTGGATTTCCCCAGACTTCTCTTCTCCACCAGCGGACAGCAGCGATACCTAAGCAATACGTAGGCTGCACCCGCGGATGGAAGCATCGTTCTCTATCACCATCCAAAACGGGGACCTTTTTTGCTTCATCAATCTGTGTATTCTATTCATCCTCCTCCTCCTGCTCCTCCTCCTGAAACCTCACATAATCACGCTGAACGGGCAATTTTTCTTAGGCCCACAAGGCTCAGTCATATAATTTTTCTACACAATTTTTATACGTTTCAATGCTCATTAAAGCGTTGAAACTTTCACCTCAACCAATTTTTATTTTTACTGGGCTGCCTCCAGGCCTAGTTACCAATTAAGCCACATTAACCAAAGCGATTAATGGGTTTCACCTGCCCTCTTGATTGGGCATGGGCAATTTTTCTCAGGTACATTAGTACTGTTGGTACACCAATTTTTGTGGGCCCTCGCCTACAGTGTAATCCAATTAATTTTTAGCCCACCTGCATTACAGCTGACGTAACATCAGCTGTGATGGGCACTGCAATGGGATATATTTATGTACCATCGGTGGGTTCCAGGGAGCCACCCATGCTGTCGGTCCACACGGAGTTGTAACTGCATGTGTCCACTTCTAAAGAACCCCAGTCTGACTGGGGCATGCAGTGTGGGCCGAAGCCCACCTGCATTAAACATGACATTATTACCTCAGCTGTGATGGGCAATGCACTGGGATATATTTATGTACCGCCGGTGGCTTCCTGGCACCCACCCATGCTGTCGGTCCACAGGGACTTCACAATACGGAGTTGTACCTGCCTGTGTCTATGAATTAAAAACCCTGGTCCGGTTGGGGCATGCAGTGTGGGCCGAAGCCCACCTGCATTTAATCTGACGTTAGCTCTGCTGTCCAGGGCACTGCAATGGGATACATTTATGTACAGCTGGTGGGTTCCAGGGAGCCACCCATGCTGTGGGTGCACACGGAATTCCCATTGCGGAGTTGTACCTGCCTGTGACTATTTATAAAAAAACGCGGTCTGACTGGGGCATGCAGACACCTTGACAGAATGAATAGTGTGCAGCTCCAGATGGAGGTGGCACAGGATTGGAATTCTCATTGCTTCTGTACAGCATTGTGGACTATCGCCCCGCCCTTTTAAAGAGGGTCGCTGCCTAGCCGTGCCAACCCTCTGCAGTGTGTGCCTGCGGTTCCTCTGGCAGACGCACTTATACATAGACATAAGGGTGGCGTGGCATGAGGGCAGCTGAAGGCTGGGCAGGGACAGTTTGGTGTGTGCTGTGGACACTGGGTCGTGGGGGGGCGGTTGGGCAGCATGTTACCCAGGAGAAGTGGCAGCGGAGTGTCATGCAGGCAGTGATTGTGCTTTGTTGGAGGCAGTGTGGTGCTTAGCAAAGTTATGGATTGCTTATGAGGGCTTTTCAGAAGTAAAAGTTGTTGGGGGGAGGGGGGCCCACTCTTGCCGCTATTGTGGCTTAATAGTGGGACCTGTGAACTTGAGATGCAGCCCAACATGTAGCCCCTCACCTGCCCTATCCGTTGCTGTGTCGTTCCCATCACTTTCTTGAATTGCCCAGATTTTCACAAACGAAAACCTTAGCGAGCATCGGCGATATACAAAAATACTCGGGTCGCCCATTGACTTCAATGGGGTTCGTTACTCGAAACGAACCCTCGAGCATCGCGAAAAGTTCGTCTCGAGTAACGAGCACCCGAGCATTTTGGTGCTCGCTCATCTCTAATACTTAGCCCTTGACAGTTGCCAGGTTCCAATACTGCATCCCTGCTGTGGTCCCCGTGGTTGCTATGGCAGTTAATGTCACAGAAAATTAGGAGACGACTGCGGTCAATGACAGGCTGCAGTGTCAGCACTCATTCTCTTGGCATTGGTGCTCACATCCTAAGCACCATGATGCCAGAAACTTAGGAACATTACCCTGCAGCCTCTCATTGCCTGCAGCTCCACCTTATTTGCTGTGACATCATCTGTCACAACAATCACCGGGACCACAGCGAAGCTGCAGCCGCAGGGAGGTAAGTATAGTTCACGTTATTATTTTAATACAGGTGGCCCTATTCATATTTGTATTTGTATTCTGATATTTGGCAAATATGTCGATAGCAGTAGGTTCTAGAGAGCTGAAACCCATTCTAAAACTTTCCAAAGTGCCTGATTTACCTATGTGACAAACTTGGTGCATATTGGTCCAATTGTCTGACCGTGCATAAAATACAGACAGCAGACAATAGAAATTAATTTTTATATATATAAAGAGGCACTGTCACCTGGATTGCAGGGCGAGTCGCAGTGCTGTACAGGCAGATTCCTGTTTTCCAAGGTGCATACTCAGTTTTTCCGAATCAGTCTTACACTTTTGCAGAGTCACACTGAGCTGTTCATTCCACTGTTTTACATGGTCAAGGTGCCTAGAATAAAATAGTTTTTACTAAGCTTATACAACTGCGTTATCTGGACATTGATCAATGCATATGACCATAAAAATCAGAAACTTATTTGATATTTTTTGCTCTGTCTTGTATGACTATGGAGGAGTGACTTACTGGTGTGTCTTTTCTCTACTCACCCTTTTAACCACTTCATCTCAGACTCCATGTTGCTTGGTTGTATCCCAGGATATGGAATTGAAGTCTGGTATCCAGGGAGGTTCTTAAGATATTAAATGACAGTTAGTATTGCTGAGATAGGAGTCTGGTCAAGATAAAATACACACATCCCAAACATATGGGAAAGCAAAGGATAGAAAACATCATCAACACAGAGTATTGGAATGTACAGTGGGGAGAAAAAAACAGTTTTTGCTTTGCCACTTATGTTGCCTGTAAGATTAAGGTCAGTTCAGATGAATGTATTAGCTCCATATTTGGGCCATATTTGGAGAACCGTAATAGAGCTAATATACAGCTATGTATCTATTCACATGGTCATATTTTTCACAGTCATTTTTTCAAAACAAAGCATGACCTACTTATTGCGTTTCTGCCTCTGCATTGACATTATTTGATAATATAGATCAGTATTTGCTCAGTTGGAAATACATACAATACAGAGGTGAAGACTGATAACATATAGTTGTAATGTCATCTGTAAAACATCCATAATTCCAAACGCTGGTCTGATTTTAGCATTAGTCAGGATTTTATTTTCATCAAAAATTCTGTAAATTTGCTAGAATCACACTAAAATGATGAACAACACTTATGAATGGCTGTGACACCATATGACAAATGTATTTGCTTGTCCATGGCTGTCATCCTATTCAACATTAATTGGGTTACTGGATTTTGCCATGTATATTGAGTCAATACCCCCCTCCACTTCATTGTGAAAAACTAACAACTGCAGCTGTACATCTCTATTCTTTGTCTAGTATTTACTGATTTAAGGCCCTTTTACACAGATTCCCACATCCAGCGGAAACCTGAACTATTGTCGTTCAGTGTATTCGTTCTCAGATTGAACGACGAATGAGAATTTGTTTGCTTCTCATTCATCGTTCAGTTTCTGCATACAGAAAACTGAATGACAGATCGGCCCACATAACCCCTTAGTAACCAAGCCTGTTTGCGCCTTAGTGACGGAGCCAAATTTTAGAAAAGTCACTTTATCATAGAATAACTCTGTTAATGTTTTGCATATCCAAGGGATTCTGATATACTTTTTTTTGCCACATATTGTACTTCATTTAGGTAGTAAAAATAGACCAATAAAATGTATGCATATGTATTAAAAGTGACAAAATTGGGAAAACTTTGAAAAAATTATATTTTTCACATTTTCAATTGCAATAGTTCAAATATTTCCAAACATACTGTATAAATCATTGATAAGATATATATTTCCATCTGTTTACTAGAGATGAGCGAGCACCAAAATGCTCGGGTGCTTGTTGCTCGAGTCAAACTTTTCGTAATGCTCGAGAGCTCGTTTCGAGTAACGTACCCCATTGAAGTCAATGGGCGACTCGAGCATTTTTGTATGGGACCGATGCTCCGCATAGGTCATGACTTGTGAAACACCAGAAAACATCAGAAAGTCATGGAAACACCACAGAAACGGATACCGAAGGGCAGGGGCAGCATGCATGGCTGCATCTGAGGCTCCCAGGTCCCGCTATTAAGCCAAAATGGGGGCAAGAGTCTGGCGTCACCCCCCTAACAATTTACTTTGGACAAACCCTCATTAGCAAGGCACACGCTCTGGCACATCTTAGCTAAGCACCACACTACCTGCAACCAAGGACAATCACTGCCTGCGGGTGACACCGCTGCCTCTTCACCTGGGTTACATGCTGGCATTGCTGTCCAACTCCCCCCCCCCCCCGCGGGCGCGCACGACCCCGCGTCCACAGCGCACACAAAAGTTTCCCTGCGCAGCGTTCAGCTGCCCTCATGCCACACTGTCGCTTCATAGCCACACCACCCTCATGTCTATTTATAAGTGCGTACTGGAAGAGGAGGAACCGGAGGCACACACTGCAGAGGGTTGGCAGGGCTAGGCAGCGACCCTCTTTGAAAGTGTGGGCGATAGCCCACAATGCTGTTGAGAATTGATGATACATTGACGTACGATTATCATTCCAATCTTGTGCCACCTCCATCAAAAAATCGGCAGGAGCCGCAAACAGGGCATAAAGGGGACTCTGGTGCCAGCACTCCTACACATCTCCACAATGCAGCAACACTCTGTGTGGGAAGCACGTGAGTGGGCCCTGGGTCAGGCTCGGTCCCAGCCTCCACCTTGTGTGACCCAAGGTGCCGTCAGTTACATACCGTGAGACGGTGACCGGCAAGGAGCTGGAGGGCAGGTATGTGTCGCCTAGGATGCTCTCCTATGCTGCCTTGGGGAGAGCTTGGGCAGATACGTGCCACCGAGCAGCCTGGGCTCGGTGGAGGAAGCCGGCAGTATAGTGTTAGTAGCATTAAGCTACTAACACGTTGTAGTAAGTAAGTGGCTCCAAGCCGCATAATCCGGGCCGGCTTTTCCTGGAGTGACCAAAGTGAAGGGTGGGATGGTCACTCCCACGTACCAGGTGGGGCTGGTACCAGGCCTTATAAAGCCTGGGCCTACAGGGCCAGGAGGAGAGCTGAGACCTCTGCAGGTTACCAGTGTTTACCAGTGTGTACGCTACATGTTTAGTAAGTACTCAGACGAGCAGGATTTCCTTTATGTTTGCCTGATGTTAAGGCCTGTATTTTGCTTTGTTTGCTTGGAAATAAACCCAGGCAAAGCCTGGACTAAAGACTTTATCGCAAGTGTCACTGTCTCTGACTGCTTATGCCCAGGTTGCTACCGATCCTAAACGCTAATCCCTCACAATACCAATGGGAAATCCATGTGTCCCCACACAATTCGTTCTGTGTGGGTGTCAGATAGCTCAACACCGCAATGGGAAGTCTTTGAGTTCCTTGGGCTTGCCTATGCTGTCGGTGCACAAAGATGGTATTACACAAGAAGAAATCAGAGCGCCCAAACATGGCAGAGTTTCACCCCGCCAAGGACCTCGGCCCACATTTCTACTCTAGTCAGTCAGTGTATTTGTGCCAGACGTGTAAAACACTACAATGGGAAGTCTTTCTGCACTCACAGCATAGGCGAGCCCAAGGAACTCAAGCATAGTATTACACATGAGGAAATCAGAGTGCCCAAGCATCACAGAGTTTAACCCTGCTAAGGGCCTCGGCCCACATTTCTGCCCTAGTCAGTCAGTGTATTTGTGCCAGAAAGGTAAAACAATGCAATGGGAAGTCTTTGTGCACCCACAGCATAGACGAGCCTCTGGAACCCAAGGAAAGTATTACACATCAAGAAATCAGAGCGCCCAAACAAGGCAGTTTCACCCTGCCAAGGACCTCAACCTCGGCTCACACCCTCAGTAATCGTGGGCATAAAGCGGACTCGGATGGTAGTGCAGCTGTGAACGTCTCATTAATGCAGTAACGCTCCTTTTGTTTGGCCTAAACCAGTGTCTCAGATAACTGTGGTAACACGAGAGAAAATACATGTTTCCCAGTGCTGATCCTCAGACCTCAAGCAAGAGGAGGAGGTGGCATAACAAGGCCAAGAAACCATGACAGAGGTAGGACCCGCAATAGTCTGTGTGGGAAGTACGTGAGCGGGCCCTGAGTCAGGCTCAGTCCCAGCCTCCACCTTGTGTGACCCAAGGTGCCGTGAGTTACATAGCAATGGGAAATGTATGTGTCCACACACTATTCATTCTGTGGAGGTGTCAGATAGCTCAACACCGCAAGGGAAGTCTTTGACTTTCTTGGGCTTACCTATGCTGTCAGTGCACAAAGATGGCATTACACAGGAAAAAATCAGAGTGCCCAAACACGGCAGAATTTCACCCCGCCAAGGACCTCGGCCCACATTTCTACCCTAGTCAGTCAGTGCATTTGTGCCAGATAGGTAAAACACCGTGATAGGAAGTCTTTGTGCACCCACAGTATAGGCAGACCCCTGTAACATTTCTGTACCAAGAGTATAGGCGGACCCCAGTAACATTTCTGTAGCAAAAGTATAGGCAGACCCCTGTAACATTTCTGTAGCAAAAGTATAGGCAGACCCCAGTAACATTTCTATAGCAAAAGTATAGGCAGACCCCAGTAACATTTCTGTAGCAAAAGTATAGGCAGACCCCAGTAACATTTCTGTAGCAAAAGTATAGGCAGACCCCAGTAACATTTCTGTAGCAAAAGTATAAGCAGACCCCAGTAACATTTCTGTAGCAAAAGTATAGGCAGACCCCAGTAACATTTCTGTAGCAAGAGTGTAGGCAAACCCCTGAAACATTGGTGTACCAAGAGTATAGGCGGGCCCCAGTAACATTTCTGTAACAAAAATATAGGCAGACCCCAGTAGCATTTCTGTAGCAAAAGTATAGGCAGACCCCAGTAACATTTCTGTAGCAAAAGAATAGGCAGACCCCAGTAACATTTCTGTAGCAAACGTATAGGCAGACCCCTGTAACATTTCTGTAGCAAGAGTGTAGGCAAACCCCTGAAACTTTGGTGTACCAAGAGTATAGGCGGACCCCATTAACATTTCTGTAGTAAAAGTATAGGCAGACCCCAGTAACATTTCTGTAGCAGAAGTATAGGCGGACCCCAGTAACATTTCTGTAGTAAAAGTATAGGTGGACCCCAGTAGCATTTCTATAGCCAAAGTATAGGCGAACCCCTTAAACCATTCAGTAGAAACTGCATAGGCAGACCCCTGTAACATTTCTGTAGCAAGAGTATAGGCGAACCCCTGAAACATTGGTGTACCAAGAGTATAGGCGGACCCCAGTAACTTTTCTGTAGCAAAAGTATTAGCGAACCGCTTAAACCCTTCAGTAGAAACTGCATAGGCGGACCCCTGTAACATTTCAGTAGCAAAAGTATAGGCGAACCCCTGAAACATTGGTGTACCAAAAGTATAGACGGACCCCAGTAACATTTCTGTAGCAAAATTATAGGCAGACCCCAGTAACATTTCTGTAGCAAAAGTGTAGGCGAACCCCTGAAACATTGGTGTACCAAGAGTGTAGGCGAAGGCCAGAAAAATTAGTTAGATAACAGTATAGGCGAGGGACAGAAAAATTGGTGTACCAAGAGTACAAGTCCACCACTAAAAAATTGCTTAACTGCGAGGGCAGGTCAAACCCATAAACATTTTTTAAAGATACAGCTTGCTGTTGCTTAATGTGTAACAGAGCCTGGAAGCAGCCTGGTGAAAAAAAAATGGTTTCTGTTAAAGTATCAAATCAATACTTTTGAAACTTTGAAAAATTGTAAAAAACTTTTAAACAGAGCCTTTTGGGCAGCAGAAAAACTGGCAGTTTAGCATGATGACATGCTGTTTTAGGAGGAGCAGTAGGAGGAGTGATAATATCCGAGAGTGATTGACAAAGCTAATTCCCCCTTTTTCTGTGGTGATAGAGGATGCTTTTTTCTCCTGTTGGAGCGAAAAGAATCATTAGGTTCCGCTGCTTTCCGCTGGTGGAGAAGAGAAGTCTGGGGAAATCCAGCCTTTGTTCATCTTTCTGAGTGTAAGCATGTCGGCACTGGCAGTTGACAGGCGGGTACACTTATCCGTGATGATTCCCCCAGCTGCACTAAACACCCTCTCTGACAAGACGCTATTGGCAGGGCAGGCCAGCACCTCCAGGGCGTACAGCGCAAGTTCGTGCCACATGTTCAGCTTTGACACCCAATAGTTGTATGGAGCAGAGGCATCACGGAAGATGGTGGTACGATCGGCTACGTACTCTCTTACCATCTTTTTACAGTGCTCTCTTCGACTCAGCCTTGACTGGGGAGCGGTGACACAGTCTTGCTGGGGAGCCATAAAGCTAGCAAAGGCCCTGGAAAGTGTTCCCCTGCCTGCGCTGGACATGCTGCCTGATCGCCGCTCCTCCCCTGCTACTTGGCCCTCTGAGCTGCGTCTTCTGGATGGTAACTCTAATGATTGCCACATCGCCGCTCACCATCTGGGTAGACTCCTCAAAGTGTCCGAAGACTTGGCAGATATCTGCCATCCATGCCCACTCCTCAGTAAAGAATTACGGAGGCTGACTACTACTCCGCCGCCCATGTTGCAGCTGGTATTCCACTATTGCTCTACGCTGCTCGTACAGCCTGGCCAACATGTGCAGCGTAGAATTCCAGCATGTGGGCACGTTGCACAGCAGTCGGTGCTCTGGCAGCTGAAACCGACATTGCAGGGTCCTCAGGGTGGCAGCGTCTGTGGTGGACTTGCGGAAATGTGCGCGGACGCTGCGCACCTTGCCGAGCAGGTCAGACAAGTGGGGCTAGTTTTTCAAAAACCTCTGAACCACCAGATTGAAGACGTGGGCCAGACATGGCATCTGTGAGGCTGCCGAGCTGCAGAGTCGCCACCAGGTTACAGCTGTTGTCACACACGACCATGCCCGATTGGAGGCTCAGCGGCAAAAGCCAGACCCTGTCAGACCCTGCAACAGCTCGGGGGCCGTGTGCCTCTTGTCACCTAAGCTGATTAGTTTCAGCACAGCTTGCTGACGCTTGCCCACCACTGTGCTGCCGCACGCTACCGACTGCTGGCGACGTACTCACACTTCTTAATTGAGAGGTAGATATGGCGGAGGAGGAGGAGGGGGGGAGAGTTTGGAGGAGGTGACATGTTTTTGAAAGCCTCCATTTTCGCAAGCCTGTGCGGCAGCATCTCCAGGCTGATTAATTTGGCAATGTGCACGTTTAAAGCTTGTGCATGCGGGTGGGTGGCGGCGTATTTGCGCTTTTGCTCCAACGCTTGTGTTAGCGACAGCTGAACGCTGCGCTGAGAGACATTGCTGGATGGAGTGGAGGACGGTGGAGGTGAGGGTGTGGGTGCAGGCTGGGAGGCGCTCATGCCTATGTCCTGGGAGGGGGATTGGATCTGTGTGGCAGGCTGGGGCACAGGGGAAGAGGCAGTGGTGTGACCCGGAGGTGGTGAATGTCCTTCGTCCCACCTTGTGGGGTGCTTGGCCATCATATGCATGCGCATGCTGGTGGTGGTAAGGCTGGTAGTGGTGGCTCCCCGGCTAATCTTGGTGTGACACAGGTTGCACACCACTGTTCGTCAGTCGTCCCCGCTCTCACTAAAAAACATCCACACCTTTGAACACCTAGCCCTCTGCATGGAGGCTTGCTGCGAGGGGGTGCTTTGGGAAATAGTTGGGGGATTTTTCGCTCTGGCCCTGCCTCTACCCCTGGCCACCCCACTGGCTCTTTCAACCTGTCCTGCTGCTGCACTTGCCTCCCCCTCTGAAGCCCTGTCCTCAGTAGGCTTAGCAAATCAGGTGGGGTCAGTCACCTCATCATCCAGCTGCTCTTCCTCCGAATCCTCTGTGCACTCCTCCCTCGGACTTACTGCCCTTACTACTACCTCACTGACAGACAACTGTGTGTCATCATCCTCATCCACAAAAAGCTCTTGAGACAGTTGCCGGAAGTCCCCAGCCTCATCACCTGGACTCCGGGAACTTTCCAAAGGTTGGGCATCGGTCACGACAAACTCCTCAGGTGAGAGAGGAACCATTTTTTCCCACTCATGGCAGGGGCCCGAGAACAGGGAGTCTGCTTGCTCATCAGAATATGTCATTTTCATGGAGTGAGGAGGCTGGGAGGAAGGAGGAGCAGCCAGTGGATTCAGAGTTGCAGTCCCTAGGCCGGGAATAGTGGACTGCGTAGAAGACTCGGTGTCGATACATTGCTGGACGCATTTTCTGCCATCCACGACAGGACCTGCTTACACTGCTCTGTTTGTAAAAAAGGTCTACCACGCGGGCCCGCAAATTGTGATATGAAGCTGGGGAGCCCAGAAACATGCCTCTCTCCTAATCCTGCAGCAGCCGGCTGTGATTCACCACGACCAGGAAATCGGCCTGTGCCCACACCCTCACTTGGATGTCCGCATGCACGTCCTCGACTCTTACCCCTACTCCTCATCATGGCGGATTACGAAGAGAGCAGGGGCAAATAAATTACCCCACTGTACAGCACTGACAACTGGGCCTTAATTCACCGCACACAAAGACTTGTAGATAGCGGAGGCTCTGTGCTGTGGCTTGTGCCTTGCGCTGATACCTAGGGGTAATTTACTGCTCGCAGAGACTTGTGGATAATAGAGGCTTTGTGGAGTGGGAGAAGACTCTAAAGCCAGTGGATAGTGCTGGTAACTGCGGCGATCTCAACCCCACCAAGGAAGGGTATTGTGAGACGCTCTGCACAGCAGCAGAGCTGAAATACTTTGCAGTGGCCAAGGAAATATTACAGTACTGTTTAGCGGTGAGGCCGCAGTCTAATGCACTGCAGACATAGAACGGTATAACTGAAATCGTTTGCAGTAGGCTAGGAATTTAGGAAATATTACAGAGCAATTTCATGGTGAGAGCTGGTTGTACAGCACTGCAGGCTGAGCGGGCAATTACTGAAAGCCTGGGAACAGGCCTAATGCATAATACAAAAATTGATGCACTACTGCTCCCAGCCAGCCACAAAAGTAATGCACACTATGAAGAGTAGCCCTAAGAAACACCGTTGGGGGTTCTTCAAGACTGGATCCTACTCTAACACTTTCCCTATATCAGCAGCAGCACTTTCCCTAACCTCTGTCTATTGGCTAGAAAATGTTGCTAAACATGCGGGGAAGTAAATTCAATTGACTTGAGTACCGTGTGGTGTTCGTCTCGAGTAACAAGCATCTTGAGTACCCTAATGCTCGGACCAGTGTGCTCGCTCATCTCTACTGTTTACTTTTTTCTGAGCGCACATTTGAAAAACCATTTAGGAGACGTACACATTTAACATGGATTATCAATATTTTGAGGAACACTTTGTTTTCCTGCACCAAGCCAAGATTGCAAAGGCTCATAGGTGTCAGAATGATAGATACCCCCACAAATGACCCCGTTTTAAAAACTACACCCCTTAATGTATTCACTGAGGGGTGTCATGAGTATTTTGACCCGTCAGTTTTTTTCAGGAGTTAATGCAAAAATAAAATTTCATATTTTTGCAAATATGTCATTTTAAAGGCAGGTTTTCTTTTCTATAATGCAGATGAAAATGAGGATTTACACCCCAAAATGGATCCCCCTGTTCAGAAACATACCAATGTGGCCCTAATATTGTGTCTGTATGCACAACGGGGCCCAAACGGAAAGGAGCAGCAGGTGGCTTTCAGAACCAAAATTTTGATGGAAGGTGTTTTAGGCCCCATTGCCCACTTGTAGAGCACTTGCGTGGCCAAAACGATGAAGAACACCTACAAATGACCCTATTTTAAAACTAGACCCCTTAATGAATTCATCTCTGTGTGTACTGCATATTTTTACCCCACAGTGTTTGAATGAATCTAAGCAAAGCAGAAGGAAAAAAATTCAGATTTTTATTTTTTGGCAATTGTGTCGTTTTTAAAAGGTTTTTTTTGTACTGCACACATATGAATGAAGACTTGCACCCCAAAATGGATCCCCTGATTTTCCTGTGTTCAGCGACATGCCCATTGTGGTCTTAATCTTACGCCTGTATGCACAACAGGGTCCAAACCGAAAAGAGCAGCTGGTGGCTTTCAGAACAGACATTTTGCTTGAAGGCATTTTAGGCCCCATTGCCAACTTGTAGAGCCCTTGAGCGGCCAAAATGACAACCCTTCCCCCCCCACACTCACACAAATTATCCCATTTTTAAAACTAGACCCTTTAACTAATTCATCTGGGGGTGTACTGCATGTTTTGACCCTACCATTTTTCAATGCAGAAGGAGAAAATTGCAATTTTCATTTTTTTGGCAATTGTGCCATTTTAAAAACAGTTTTTTTTTTAACAGCACACATATGAATGAAGACTTTCACCCCAAAATGGATCCTCCTATTTGTCTTGTGTTCAGAAATATACTGATTGTGGCCCTAATTTACTTACATGACACATGGCTAGGCCTATAATGGAGGGAACACCCGTTGGATTTCAGGGCACAACTGAATAAATTCCAGGCCCCTTTACTCCAGAGAAAAAAATTGACTCCCTAAATATAATCCCCCCCCCCCCCCCTCCACACCCTTTATGGCGGTCGCTTAATCTTAGATAAAAGTAATAATGTAAACTGTGTAATATGTTCGAAGACAGAGGTAATTACAGAGGCTGGTTGGGATGGGCAAATGGGGCAATAAAACCAGCTATCCCTACCCCTCTCATGCTTTTCTGAGGGGTTTTCTTGAACTCAGCGGCAGGAATGGGGTGTAAAAAGTGGCACTCTGTAAGGCTTCGTAAGGCTGTGGAGGTCCGGCCCGTGGCACTGCGTACAGCCGCGTAATCTACTGTGCATAACTGCATACTCACACAGGCGGTCAAGCGCAGTACACCTTTTTTTGTTTGTATCTCCTGCACCGTTGCTTAACGATGACACAGATACCCGCAGTTTGTACACAATGTAGTTGCATATAGGCTATGGGTCTATTCACGACCATAGAGTACAATGGACTCTATGTCACGGATATCTGTGGTAAAATAGAACATGCTGCGCTCTGTTTTCTGCGAGTGGATTACGTAATTTCGACCTGATAATGTGGGCGGAATTGTGTAATCCAATGCATTTTAATGATCTGCGTATTACCGTGGATCAAACACATGCAGAATCCGCAATTTCTATCTGGTCGTGTGAAACCAGCCTAAGGTAGATTGTTACCTTTTTATCACATGACCGGGGACCGCTCAACGAGGCCACCAGTCACTGCTCCAGGCTCTTGGCCACCTTTGGTCGCTGGGAGCAAGGACGTTTTGAATTTTCCGGGCCCCCTCTTCCCCCAGCTTCTGCGTATGTGTCCGTCATATTGCCAGCGGGTGCATGCACAGAAGTTAGAGAAGATCCGTGGAGAATGATCGCGCCGGGGTTCAAATACGGAGGCCTCTGGTAAGAAGGTTCATCTACTCTCATTGATCACATCAGTGAGGGGAGATAAAACTACTTTTTTTTAAAGTTTTACATTTTACCACAATTTTGGGGGGTTGCCGACAGTGGTTTTTAATGTACCCCATCATTTTGATGGGGGATGAGGTGTGTTTAAAAGCACAAAAACACGCCAAAATAGAGCAGACAGCCCTCGAAAATCATGGCGTTAAGAAACATGCATGTGCTTGCAGGTCTGCAAGGCCACATTGAGTTTCAATGGGAGTCTTATAAAAAGTGTACGTGTGAAAGTGGCCTTATAATCCCCTGTAACTTCGGTGATGACAGAGATGCGGCCGTGCACAAGTAAACATCTGCCCGAGCAACAAGTTTCCATTGATCAGGGGTTTGAGCCACTCAGCTGCTCTTACCAGCCGGCTTGCAAAACCACCCAAAGCAGGGCAAGAGGTGAAGTAAACACAAATTTGTCAGGAAAGCTCTCAGCCAAGCAGTGATCAAAAGGACAGTTCAGTGCTAATGATTAAAATCCCATGCATTTTCGTATGTGTTTTTGTCTACCCCCTGTAACTTCCCCCTAATAAGATATATTAGAAATTTCATACGGTACATTCATGTGTGCTATTGATTTATACCAGTTATAACAAATGGTACGATTTCTTAAATGCCAACATTTCGAAATGTACTTCCTTTCTTTAAGCATATGTTGGACATCTTGAGCATACTTTTCTTACCTGATGTGTCTCACTCAGTATAAATGGATGTTCAGGTATAAAACTATTCAGTTCTTCTAATATAGGACTACCAGGCGGAGACATTGTAGCAAAAGAAAAACCTTTATCTTGAAAAATGTCTTGTAAATTCTTTACCTATAAAATAAACACAGAATTGTGATTTGATTCTATCCAGGCACCAAATGTATGAATGCTGTATACCATTGCTGTGTTACAATGGGCTGCCCCACTTCAATAAAAAAAAAGTTTTAAAATATCCTAAAACTTGTTTGCTAGCTATATTTTTGACTGATTCACCTAGTAGTCTATGTGGTTACTTCTGCAGTGACTCTAGCACCAATTCTATACGCTCACCAAGTGTGTGTTAATACTAATGCCAGCTGAAGAGCTTAAAAGAGAGCATATATATAGGTTTATTTTAAATATGAGGGACATCATAGATTGTAGATATTAAATTAATCTGAAAACTGCTGTCAGCCAATCACTGCGACAATGCGACAATGCCCAAATAACTTGTATAGGCCTGAGCTGCAAATGAGAACATGAAACTTGCTGTGTATTGAGGCTACTTTTTCTCAATATTGGTGGGATCCCAACTGTGAACCACTGAGCAGGCATGGATGGTTTGTCCGCTATGCCATCAATGCTGCTGGGGGGGCGTGGCCAGTGCATGGAGGGATAGGACGCAGTCCTAAGAGCTCCCACGGCACCTACCTGTTATCAGACCCGGGACACGGGCAAAACCCAGCAGCGGTCATGGGAATGCGCAGGACTGACAGGACAGAGGCAGCGGTGGACGATGGCAGTAGTGGGGTGATAGACTCTTTTTCGGCACTCCACGCTCAGTTCCCGGCAGACCCAAGATGGCGCCGGAGCGTCGCATGCAGGAGGCTCCGGCGGCTCAGATAGGAGCGGGGAGTGCCTCCGCAGCAGCCAATGGCACTGCAGCTGACAGGGGATCCCCTCCACAGACTCCCACAGCCCCTGAGGACGGCGGAGGCAGCAGCTCCAAGGACTTTCCCAGCGCCCATGGTTGGGCACCTGTGAGTACAAACAGCAGCAGCCATACTGCTCACCAGCCTTCCTAATCCCCCCTCCCTCCTGAACAACAGAGACAGACACCGGAAAGGAGTAGTAGTCCCTTCTGGGACATTTCACAATCCCCTACAGATTACCATGCAGTGACCCTTAAAAAAACAAGGAGGGTGCTGCCAGCTATGTCCCTACATGATGGAGGGGAGGATAACTGGAAAACCCATATAATGGCAATAAGTACAAGGGATGAGCTGAGTGCCCTCTTCACTAAATTTGAAACCTCTAACAAGCAGGTATATCACCGTAACAGGCGAATATCCCAATTGTTATCTCACAGAACTAAGTCACCGATGGGAATCACTGGTAATTAAAATATAACTTTTATTAAATTTTTATTAAAAATGCGCGATCAAAAAAACTATAAAAATGTGTGCCTATATTTTAGGACAACACTGATATCTTCTTAGTGCCTAAAGTACTTTATAATTGTGTCCTTATCCAATTTCTGACACTATAAATAATTCACCAATCCTAGAATCCTTTAGGGATATATCTAGTATATGACATAGGTTGAAACCTCATATGGCAATCATTTAGCTGTTGCCATCTAGGTGTGTATATATATCACTCCTACTAGTATTGTTTGATCCAAAATCAGTAGTTTGTAAGTTGGCGTAACACAAACCCACTGAAATCAAACTCGAAGTGTGTTGGTATTCGGTCAGATTTGAAAAATTTTTTGACACAAAAGAAGACAATATATATATCTCTGTGTGCAGCGCTATTGTTATATAGTCCAGCGCTCAATTTAGCACTTTGATATATATGTCTTATATTAGTTCATTAGTCCTTTGATGGACAATAAACTATAGAGGTATTGGAGGTTTACACTTAGTTTGTCGTGTAAATATTAACAATATATAACAAGCAGGCTCTGAAGTCTATCCATACAGAGGTACACCAAATTGGTCACAGGCTGCACCAGGTGGAGGAGGTGCAGGGGGAGACGGCGGCCATTTTGGAATCACAAAGCAAGCAATTCAGGCGCAGGCAGATCTGATCGCCAACCTCACCATGCACCTAGATCAGTGATGGCGAACCTTTTAGAGACTGAGTGCCCAAACTGTATCCCAAAACCCACATATTTATGACAAAGTGCCAACCTGTTACGGGGTGGGGCTTATCGCGACGTATGATTTTTACCCCAGTCGTTCTAAAAAGGACAGGGCCGCTTCAAAATAGACAGTGTGCAGATTTTGACTGCTTTTTGGATGCCGAAATGCTGCAGAATGTCCTTAGCGGAAATTTCTGTGGAAAATTCTACAGCATTTCCGCATCCAAAAAGCACTCAAAATCTGCACCCTGTCTATTTTGAAATAGCCCTTCCCATTTCTGCCACATGTAAACATACCCCAGCGGTAATAGCGACCCTCCCCACAGCGGCCCCCAGTACAATAATAGCGACCCTCCCCACAGCGGCCCCCAGTATGACAATAGAGACCCTCCCCACAGCAGCTCCCAGTACGATAATAGAGACCCTCCCCACAGCGGCCCCCAGTACGATAATAGCAACTCTCCCCACAGCAGCCCCCATTACAATAATAGCGACCCTCCCCACAGCGGCCCCCAGTACGATAATAGAGACCCTCCCCACAGCAGCCCCCAGTACGATAAAAGACCCTCCCCACAGCAGCTCCCAGTACGATAATAGAGACCCTCCCCACAGCGGCCCCCAGTACGATAATAGCAACTCTCCCCACAGCGGCCCCCAGTGCGATAATAGCGACCCTCTCCACAGTGGCCCCCAGTATGATAATAGCGACCCTCCCCACAGCGGCCCCCAGTGCGATAATAGCAGCCCTCCCCACAGCGGCCCCCAGTGCAATAATAGCAACCCTCCCCACAGCGGCCCCCCAGTAGTAATAGTGACAACCCACAGTGGCTCACAGTACTAATAGTGACACCCCACAGTGGCCCCAGTGTAATAGTGACACCCCACAGTGGCCCCCAGTGTGATAGTGACACCCCACATTGGCCCCTAGTGTGATAGTGCCACCCCACAGCGGCCCCCAGTGTGATAGTGACACCCCACAGTAGCCCCCAGTGTGATAGCGCCACCCCACAGTGGTCCCCAGAGTAATAGTGACACCCCACAGCAGCCCCCAGTGTAATAGTGACACCCCCACCCCCATTCCCTGAGACCCATATACTTACCCCCTCCTCCTTGTGGAAGCTCATCTCCTCCTCTGTACAGCATTGCTGCTGGCAGTGATCCTGGCAGCATATTAACTTTTTCTTCCTCACTTCTGCCCTAATCAGCAATTCCAGCAACCTGATTGGTGATTAGGGCAGAAGTGTGGAAGAAAAAGTTAATATGCATCCAGGCGCACACTGTGACGTCAGAGTGCTGCCGGACGCCTCCTCCTCCTGCTCTCGCGGAACCAAGTAGTAGGAGACGTCAGGGGAGGGTGGAGGAGGATCCCGGCTGCACACTGACGTCACAGTGTGCGCCGGGATCAGCGCTGCTAGCAGCGGCGCTGAGTGAATGCCGGCAGGGAAGCCGCAGTCCCTGCCGGTATTCACAAGCGGTGAGCGACCGATGGCGGCGTGTGCCAGCAGGGAGGGCCCTGCGTGCCGCCTCTGGCACGCGTGCCATAGGTTCGCCACCACTCACCTAGATCTAGAGAATAGAAATAAGAGAAATAACCTGCGCATTAGAGGCCTCGCCGAGGAAGTTGAAGGCAACCAGCTAGCTCTGTGGGCACAACCGCTCTTTATGCGTTTACTGGACAGACCACCTGAGCGCCCTGTTTAACTTGATAGGATCCATAGAGCACAGGGCCCTAGAGCGACTGATGCAAACCACCCCAAGGATGTTATATGGAGGATCCACTTTTTCCGAGACAAGGATGCTATACTTCTTAAATAGAGATGAGCGAGCACCAAAATGCTCGGGTGCTCGTTACTCGAGTCGAACTTTTTGTGATGCTCGAGGGTTCGTTTCGAGTAACGAACCCCATTGAAGTCAATGGGCAATCCGAGCATTTTTGTATATTGCCGATGCTCGCTAAGGTTTTCATTTGTGAAAATCTACAAAACCCAAGAAAGTGCTGGAAACGACACAGAAACAGATAGGGCAGGCGAGGGGCAACATGCTGGGCTGCATTTCAGGTTCCCAGGTCCCACTATTAAGCCACAATAGCGGCAAGAGTGCCCCCCCCTCTAACAATTTTTACTTCGGACAAACCCTTATTAGCAAGGCACACCTTAGCTAAGCACCACACTAACTCCAGCAAAGCACAAGCACTGCCTGCGGGACACACCCCTGCCTCTCCCCCCGCACGACCCAGTGTCCACAGCGCACACCAAAGTGTCCCTGCGCAGCCTTCAGCTGCCCTCATGCCACACACTGGCCTCACAGCCAGACCACCCTCATGTCTATTTATAAGTGCGTCTGCCATGAGGAGGAACCGCAGGCACACACTGCAGAGGGTTGGCATGGCTAGGCAGCGACCCTCTTTAAAAGGGGCGGGGCGATAGCCCACAATGCTGTACAGAAGCGATGAGAACTCCAATCCTGTGCCACCTCCATCAGGAGCTGCAAATGTGGGCATAGCAATGGGGAATCCATGTGCCACACAGTATTCATTCTGTCAAGGTGTCGCACAGCTCAATCCACACTGCAAGGGGAAAGCCGTCAGCGCTCTGCCCCCTACCCAAGTCAGTCAGTGCCTTTGTGCCAGACAGGTCAAACACCACGATGGGAACTAAGTTTGCACCAACAGCATAGGGGGGTCCTAGGAAGCCCAAGACATGAACCAAAAATTGATCTGAGCGGCCAAACATGGCAGACTTGCACCGCGCCCACGACATAGGCCTCGGCCCACAGCTTCAGCAATCCTAGGCAGGAAGCGGACTTTCACTGCACCAAGGACATAGGCCTCTGCACAAACCCTCAGCAATCGCGGGCCTACAGCGGACTCCTATGCTAGCGTAGCTGTACACGTCTTATTAGCACTGTATTGCTCCTGTAGTTTGTCCCAATGCAGTGCCCTGGATAGTAGAGCTAATGTCAGATTAAATACAGGTGGGCTTCGGCCCACACTGAATGCCCCAGTCAGACCGGAGTTTTTAATACATAGACACAGGCAGGTACAACTCCGTGTGGACCGACAGCATAGGTGGGTCCCAGGAAGCCACCAGCGGTACATAAATATATCCCATTGCATTGCCCAGCATAGCTGAGGTTACGTCCGATTAAATGCAGGTGGTCTTCGGCCCACACTGCATGCCCCAGTCTGACCGGGGTTTTTAATACATAGACACTGGCAGGTACAAATCCCTAATGTGAAGTCCCTGTGGACCCACAGCATGGGTGGCTCCCTGGGACCCACCGGCGGTACATAAATAAATCCCATTGCTGTGCCCAGCACAGCTGAGGTAACGTCAGGTTTAATGCAGGTGGGCTTCGGCCCACACTGCATGCCCCAGTCAGACTGGGGTTCTTTATAAGTAGACACATGCAATCACAACTCTGTGTGGACCGACAGCATAGGTGGGTCCCAGGAAGCCACCGGCGGTACATAAATATATCCCATTGCATTGCCCAGCATAGCTGAGGTTACGTCCGATTAAATGCAGGTGGTCTTCGGCCCACACTGCATGCCCCAGTCTGACCGGGGTTTTTAATACATAGACACTGGCAGGTACAAATCCCTAATGTGAAGTCCCTGTGGACCCACAGCATGGGTGGCTCCCTGGAACCCACCGGCGGTACATAAATAAATCCCATTGCAGTGCCCTGCTCAGCAGAGCTAATGTCACATACAATACAGGTGTGCTTCGCCCCACACTGCATGCCCCAGTCAGACTGGTAATATGTACCTTACCAGTAACCGCGTTGGTGGGAATGTGGTGGCGACTGCGGACCTAGTAGCGCGGTTTTATTTAGCTGGTTTTCAGAATGTGGACAGTATTAAGTGGGCCGTGGCGGGGGGATGGTGGGGGGGCTCTCTTGTTGTGTCGGTAAAGGTGAAATTCTTGGACTGCCACCAGACAGACCAATGCAAAGGTATTTGCCAAGAATGTTTTCATTGTTGGAGGAGGAGGGGGATGTTTTTGAGGCACTACGTGTCCTCTCAACGTGTCCGTGGTTATATGCACCTTAACAGTAACCGCGTTGGTGGGAAATGGCCTCGCCACCATCATGTCTTTGGGAAGCCTCTGTTTCCACACCCCAGTGACATAGCATTAGCAGCGGTATAGGCAGAGCCCAGAATTAGTAACATTTCAGCGGTAGCATTAGGGACAGGCCCCAGTAACATATCACTAGCAGCATTATAGGGGGAGCACAGTATTAGTTCCATTTCAGTAGTAGTAGCAGTTCAGACAGGCCCCAGTAACAATTCCGAAGCAGCAGTATAGGGGGAGCACAGTCTTAGTTCCATTTCAGTAATAGTAGCAGTCAAGACAGGCCCTAGTAACAATTCCGAAGCAGCAGTATAGGGGGAGCACAGTATTAGTTCCATTTCAGTAGTAGTAGCAGTCAAGACAGGCCACAGTAACAATTCCGAAGCAGCAGTATAGGGGGAGAACAGTATTAGTTCCATTTCAGTAGTAGTAGCAGTCAAGACAGGCCACAGTAACAATTCCGAAGCAGCAGTATAGGGGGAGCACAGTATTAGTTCCATTTCAGTAGTAGTAGCAGTCAAGACAGGCCACAGTAACATTCCCGTTGCAGCAGTTTAGGGAGATAACAGTCTCTTTCACATTTCAGTAGTTGCAGTATAGACAAGGCCCCAGTTACACTTATGTAGCAAAAGTGTAGGCCAACCCCACACACCTTGCTGTAGCATGAGTGCAGGCGAAGCCCATAAAAATTACTAGGATTACACTGTAGGTGAGGGCCCAAAAAAATTGGTGTACCAACAGTACTAATGTACCTCAGAAAAATTGCCCATGCCCAACCAAGAGGGCAGGTGAAACCCATTAATCGCTTTGGTTAATTTGGCTTAATTTGTAACTAAGCCTGGAGGCAGCCCAGTTAAAATAAAAATTGGTTCAGGTGCAAGTTTCAACGCTTTAATGAGAATTGAAACGTATAAACCTTGTTTACAAAAGTCATATGACTAAGCCTTGTGGGCCTAAGAAAAATTGCCCGTTCGGCGTGATTACGTGAGGTTTCAGGAGGAGCAGGAGGAGGAGGATGAATATAATACACAGATTGATGAAGTTAAAAGGTCCCCGTTTTTTATGGTGATAGAGAACGATGCTTCCATCCGCTGGTGCAGCCTACGTATTGTTTAGGTACCGCTGCTGTCCGCTGGTGAAGAAGAGAAGTCTGGGGAAATCCAGGCTTTGTTCATCTTTATGAGTGTAAGCCTGTCGGCACTGTCAGTTGACAGGCGGGTATGCTTATCCGTGATGATTCCCCCAGCCGCACTAAACACCCTCTCTGACAAGACGCTAGCCGCAGAACAAGCAAGCACCTCCAGGGCATACAGCGCGAGTTCAGGCCACGTGTCCAGCTTCGACACCGAGTAGTTGTAGGGAGCAGAAGCGTCACGGAGGACGGTCGTGCGATCGGCTACGTACTCCCTCACCATCCTTTTACAGTGCTCCCGCCGACTCAGCCTTGACTGGGGAGCGGTGACAGAGTCTTGCTGGGGAGCCATAAAGCTGGCAAAGGCCTTGGAGGGTGTTCCCCTGCCTGCGCTGTACATGCTGCCTGATCTCCGCGCCTCCTCTGCTACCTGGCCCTCGGAACTGCGCCTTCTGCCACTAGTGCTGTCGGATGGGAATTTTACCATCAGTTTGTCTGCCAGGGTCCTGTGGTATAGCATCACTCTCGAACCCCTTTCCTCTTCGGGTATGAGAGTGGAAAGGTTCTCCTTATACCGTGGGTCGAGCAGTGTGTACACCCAGTAATCAGTAGTGGCCAGAATGCGTGTAACGCGAGGGTCACGAGAAAGGCATCCTAACATGAAGTTTGCCATGTGTGCCAGGGTACCTGTATGCAACACATGGCTGTCCTCACTAGGAAGATCACTTTCAGGATTCTCCTCCTCCTCCTCAGGCCATACACGCTGAAAGGATGACAGGCAAGCAGCATGGGTACCCTCAGCAGTGGGCCAAGCTGTCTCTTCCCCCTCCTCCTCATGCTCCTCCCCCTCATGCTCCTCCTCCTCCTCAACGCGTTGAGATATAGACATGAGGGTGCTCTGACTATCCAGCGACATACTGTCTTCCCCCGCCTCCGTTTCCGAGCGCAAAGCGTCTGCCTTTGTGCTTTGCAGGGAACTTCTCAATAGGCATAGCAGGGGAATGGTGATGCTAATGATTGCAGCATAGCCATCTGGGTAGACTCCTCAAAGTTTCCAAGGACCTGGCAGATGTCTGCCAACCAGGCCCACTCTTCTGTAAAGAATTGAGGAGGCTGACTCCCACTACGCCGCCCATGTTGGAGTTGGTATTCCACTATAGCTCTACGCTGCTCATAGATCCTGGCCAACATGTGGAGCGTAGAGTTCCACCGTGTGGGCACGTCGCACAGCAGTCGGTGCACTGGCAGATTAAACCGATGTTGCAGGGTCCGCAGGGTGGCAGCGTCCGTGTTGGACTTGCGGAAATGTGCGCTGAGCTGGCGCACCTTTCCGAGCAGGTCTGACAAGCGTGGGTAGCTTTTCAGAAACCGCTGAACCACCAAATTAAAGACGTGGGCCAGGCATGGCACGTGCGTGAGGCTGCCAAGCTGCAGAGCCACCACCAGGTTACGGCCATTGTCACACACGACCATGCCCGGTTGGAGGCTCAGCGGCGAAAGCCAGCGGTCGGTCTGCTCTGTCAGACCCTGCAGCAGTTCGTGGGCCGTGTGCCTCTTCTCTCCTAAGCTGAGTAGTTTCAGCACAGCCTGCTGGCGCTTGCCCACCGCTGTGCTGCCACCTCGCGTGACACCGACTGGTGGCGACGTGCTGCTGCTGACACATCTTGATTGCGAGACAGAGGTTGTGTAGGAGCAGGAGGGTGGTTTAGTGGAGGAAGCATACACCGCCGCAGATACCAACTCCAAGCTGGGGCCCGCAATTCTGGGGGTGGGTAGGACGTGAGCGGTCCCAGGCTCTGACTCGGTCCCAGCCTCCACTAAATTCACCCAATGTGCCGTCAGGGAGATATAGTGGCCCTGCCCGCCTGTGCTTGTCCACGTGTCCATTGTTAAGTGGACCTTGGCAGTAACCGCGTTGGTGAGGGCGCGTACAATGTTGCGGGAGACGTGGTCGTGCAGGGCTGGGACGGCACATCGGGAAAAGTAGTGGTGACTGGGAACCGAGTAGCGCAGGGCCGCCGCCGCCATCATGTTTTTGAAAGCCTGGGTTTCCACAAGCCTATACAGCAGCATCTCCAGGCTGATCAATTTGGCTATGTGCACGTTTAACGCTTGAGCGGACGGGTGTGTGGCGGCGTACTTGCGCTTGCGCTCAAACAGTTGCACTAGTGACGGCTGGACGCTGCGCTGATAGACATTGCTGGATGGGGCCGAGGACAGCGGAGGTGAGCGTTTGGGTGCAGGCCGGGAGACGGTCGTGCCTGTGTCCTGAGAGGGGGGTTGGATCTCAGTGGCAGGTTGGGGCACAGGGGGAGAGTCAGTGGTGCAAACCGGAGGCGGTGAACGGCCTTCGTCCCACCTTGTGGGGTGCTTGGCCATCATATGCCTGCACATGCTGGTGGTGGTGGCTCCCCGGCTGATCTTGGCGTGACAAACCTTGCACACCACAGTTCGTCGGTCGTCTGCACTCTCAGTGAAAAACTGCCACACCTTTGAGCACCTCGGCCTCTGCAGGGTGGCATGGCGCGAGGGGGCGCTTTGGGAAACAGTTGGTGGATTATTCAGTCTGGCCCTGCCTCTACCCCTGGCCACCGCACTGCCTCTTCCAATCTGCCCTGCTGCTGCACTTGCCTATCCCTCTGAAGACCTGTCCTCAGTAGGCTTAGCAAACCAGGTGGGGTCAGTCACCTCATCGCCCAGCTGCACTTCCTCCGAATCCTCTGTGCACTCCTCCCTCGGACTTACTGCCCTTACTACTACCTCACTGATAGACAATTGTGTCTCATCGTCATCGTCCTCCTCACCCACTGAAAGCTCTTGAGACAGTTGCCGGAAGTCCCCAGCCTCATCCCCCGGACCCCGGGAACTTTCCAAAGGTTGGGCATCGGTCACGATAAACTTCTCTGGTGGGAGAGGAACCATTGCTGCCCAATCTCGGCAGGGGCCCGAGAACAGTTCCTGGGAGTCTGCCTGCTCCTCAGAATGTGTCATTTTCATGGAGTGAGGAGGCTGGGAGGAAGGAGGAGCAGCAGCCAGAGGATTCAGAGTTGCAGCTGTGGACGGCCTAGAAGACTGTGTGGTCGATAGATTGCTGGATGCACTTTCTGCCATCCACGACAGGACCTGCTCACACTGCTCATTTTCTAATAAAGGTCTACCACGTGGACCCATTAATTGTGAGATGAAGCTGGGACCCCAGAAACTTGCCTCTCTCCTAATCCCGCAGCAGTCGGCTGCGATACACCTGGACCAGGAGCTCGGCCTGTGCCCACACCCTGACTTGGGCCTCCGCGTCCTCGCCCCCGTCCACGTCCTCTAGGCCTACCCCTACCCCTCAGCATGGTGTATTACGAGATTAGCAGAAACAGAACGCTGTAATTAAATGTGCCGCTTATTGGCCTGTGGTTGGAGGCTGACTTAGCGTACGTAACGCACTGCAGAGGCAGGCAACAATTATGCGCAAGGCTGGGTATTAATTCAACAACTACTACCCCCAGCAGAGATGCAGTAAACTGAAGGCAGTGACAGGCAGGCCAAATACAGTATTTTTTTGAAGTTTTTGGGAACAACCACACTGCCTGTGATATACACTGTATTTCGATTTCCCTGTTGGAGGCTGACTTCGCGTACGTAACGCACTGCAGAGGCTGGAAACAATTATGCGCAAGGCTGGGTATTAATTCAACAACTACTACCCCCAGCAGAGATGCAGTAAACTGAAGGCAGTGACAGGCAGGCCAAATACAGTATTTTTTTGAAGTTTTTGGGAACAACCACACTGCCTGTGATATACACTGTATTTCGATTTCCCTGTTGGAGGCTGACTTCGCGTACGTAACGCACTGCAGAGGCAGGCAACAATTATGCACAAGGCTGGGTATTAATTCACCAACTACTACCCCCAGCAGAGATGCAGTAAACTGAAGGCAGTGACAGGCAGGCCTAATATTGTATTTTTTGGAAGTTTTTGGGAAAAAGACCACTGCCTATATAGCCTGTATATCTCTTTCCCTGCCTCACCAGTACTGCCCCTATACTCTGTAAAATGACTGCAGACTGAGGACGCTATGGTCTGCACGCCCGATATACGAAAAAAAAAAAATTGTGCAACACTGCTAAAAGCAGCCTCAACAGTACTGCACACGGTCAGATGTGGCCCTAAGAAGGACCGTTGGGGTTCTTGAAGACTAAAATAACACCTAACACTCTCCCTATAGCAGCAGCAGCATCAGCAGCACTGTCCCTGATCAATGTCAGCATGCATCTGTGGCGAGCCGCGGGCGGGGCAGATTTAAATACTCGAGTGTCATCTGATCTCCCCAGCCACTCACTGCAGGGGGGTGGGATAGGGCTGGAATGTCACAGGAGGAAGTTGCAATGCCTTCCCTGTCCTTCTATTGGCCAGAAAAGCGCATAAATTTCTCAGAGATAAAAGTGAAAGTAACTCCAACATCGCGTGGTGCTCGTCTCGAGTAACGAGCATCTCGAACACCCTAATATTCGAACGAGCATCAAGCTCGGACGAGTATGCTCGCTCATCCCTATTCTTAAAGCTAGAGACCAGCCGGACCTTCTAACATGCAAGGGCAAATCCATCATCATGCTGCAGGATTTGGCTCATCACTCACTGCAACTGAGAAGGGCCCTACGGCCCCTCCTGTCGGCACTTAAAGAACGTGGAATCCAGTACCGCTGGGGATTTCCATTTTCATTGTCAGCCAAAAAGGATGGCAGATCTGCAGTTTTCTGCTCACTGGGTGACCTGCTCAAATTCCTGGGAACATTTGAACTGCCGATCATAGCACTCCCCAAATGGCCTCTGCCCTCTAGCCTGTTTACGCAGACCACAGAGCAGTGGCAGGCAGCGCAACCCAGGAGACAACGAGAGGTCTGCAGGGGAGGAGACCATGCTACTTGAATAGAGACTTCCATTTCTTAAAGGATCACCAATGTGTGTGTCCCGTAAAGGGAGTCTTTGGGAGCAGAACATCTGCCTGATGCCTGCGTGTGTGGGGTAGCAGGGTCTGTCCTTGGCCGACTCCCCTTTTCCAGCCATTTGCTGGAGGAGGGGAGGAGACAGGGACGGGCCCTGTTGGGGGGTGTAAAGTCTGTTCCTGCCTGTCTTGGGGACCCGGTTCCGAAGGGGCCTACTGTTTTGGGGTTACTTAATTTAGCTGGGTTGTCGATGTTTGGGATTTATTAGCAGAGACCTCGTCGAGGTCATATGTTCAAGTTTTTGATAATTTTCGGGGTGGGCTTCTTGAACCTTGATGTGCTCTCACTCTCCCTATTAGTGCGACCTCTGGCGAAGTGCTTTAGATTCACCATGTTACGGCTGTTTTGTGCTGTTCACAATTTTCTTTCTCTCCCTTACTTCTAATCTTTTTTTCTTTCCTTTCTACTCTCCTGTTTTCCTTTTTCTGTCCAATGTCTTTCCAGTCTGTGAAAGACACCACATGGCAATCATGTGATGGCTAACTTTTAGAGATGAGCGAGCGTACTCGTCCGAGCTTGATGCTCGTTCAAATATTAGGGTACTCGAGATGCTCGTTACTTGAGGCGAGCACCACGCGGTACTCGAGTCAATTCCATTTCCTTCCCTGAAAGTTTTGCGCCATTTTCTGGCCAAGAGAAACTCAGGGAAGGCATTACAACTTCCTCCTGTGACGTTCCAGCCCTATCCCACCCACCTGCAGTGAGTGGCTGGGGAGATCAGGTGACCGCTGAGTATATAAAGTGGGCCCGCCTGCGTCTCGCCTCACACACACTGGGAGAGATCAGGGACAGTGCTATAGGGAAAAGTGTTAGTGTAGGATCCTGTGTACAATAACCCCAACGGTCCTTCTTAGGGCCACATCTGACCGTGTGCATTACTGTTGTGGCTGCTGGTAGCAGTTTTGCACATTTTTTTTTGTATATCGGGCGTGCAGCCCTATTACAGCTATAGCGTTCTCAGGCTGCAGTCTGTACTACATACTATAGGGACAGCGTTGCTGAGATAGGGAGAGTGGTAGTGTAGGATCCTGTGTACAAGAACCCCAACAGTCCTTCTTAGGGCTACCTGTGACCGTGTGCATTTTACAGGTTGTCTGATGGGAGTTGTAGTCCATCACTATTGCACAGCTAGGCCTGTTTGCAGCCTTCCATATAATTTTTTTCTGGCTGCAGTTAGCGTTACATAACCGCTGTCAGCCTCCAACTGTACACCAATAATTCCAAAATTTGTTACACCGCTCTGTGTCTGCCGTCAACTTCACACACAGAGTACGGCGACAGCTCCTGATAGAGGGAAAGTCATATACACGCTATATAGCCGGTATTCTTTTTCAAAAAAATTTTTAAATAAAAGCTCCTTCTTACGGCTGGCTACCTGTGACCGTGTGCATTTTACACTTTGTCTGACGGGAGTTGTAGTCCATCACTATTGCACTTAGGCCTGTTTGCGGCCTTCCTGACTATTTTTTTCTGCCTGGAGTTTGCCTTACTATACTGCTCTTAGCGACAAAGTCTACGCACATAATTCCAAGATTATTTACACCGGCCTGTGTCTGCAGTGAATTTGACGCTCAGCGTACGGCCAACACAGGTACTTTTAGAGGGAAAGTGATATACACAGTATATAGCCTGTCTTCTTTTTAAAAAAAAAACACAAAAAGCTCCTTCGTTGGGCTACCTCTGACCGTCTGCATTTTACTGGGTGCCTGCTGGGAGTTTTGGTGCATCACTATTGCATTGCGAGGCCTGTTTGCGGCCTTCCTTCCATTTTTTTCTGCCTGGAGTTAGTGTTACAATTCCGCTCTCTGCGTGAAAGTGTACTCATATAATTCCATAATTATTTACAGCGGTCTGTATCTGCTCTATTTGTAATCCACCATGCTGAGGAGTAGGGGTAGGGATCGAGGATGTGGACGCGGGCGAGGATGTGGAGGTCCAAGTGAGGGTGTGGGCATAGGCCGAGTTCCTGGTCCAGGTGAATCGCAGCCGGCTGCGGGATTAGGAGAGAGGAAAGTTTCTGAGGTCCCCAGCTTCATATCACAATTTTTGGGTCCACGTAGTAGACCTTTATTACAAAATGAGCAGTGTGAGCAGGTCCTGTCGTGGATGGCAGAAAATGCATCCAGCAATGTATCAGGCACCCAGTCTTCTACGCAGTCCACTGCTGAAACTCTGAATCCTCTGGCTGCTCCTCCTCCTTCCTCACAGCCTATACTGTTGCTACAAAAATGGTACTGGGGTCTGCATATGCTTCTGCTACATAAATGTTACAGGGGTCTGCTGATACTGCTGCTACAAAAATGTTACAGGGGTCTGCGTATACTGCTGCTAGAGAAATGTTACTGGGGTCTGCCTATACGTCCACTACAGAAATGGTACTGAGGCCTGCCTATAATGCAGCTACAAAAATGTTACAGGGGTCTGCCTATACTGCTGCTACAGAAATGTTCCTGGGGTGTGTATATACCTTTGCTACAGGAATGTTACAGCGGTCTGTCTATACTATGGGTGCACTAAGTCTTCCCATCACAGTGTTTTACCTATGTGGCACAAATAATACAGTGACTGACTAGGCCAGAATTGCTGGCCGAGGCCAAGTTGCTTGGCGGGGCGAAACTCTCCCATGGTTGGGCACTCCGATTTCTTCCTGTGTAATACCATCTTTGTGCACTTACAGCATAGGCTAGGCCACGGATCTCAAAGACTGCCCCTTCCAGTGTTGAGCTATCTATGTTGCGACACATGGATTTCCCATTGCTACGTAACTCAGGGCACCTTGGGTCACAAAGGTGGAGGCTTGGAACTGAGCCTGACCCTGGGCCCGCTAACGTGCTTCCCACACAGACCATTGCGGGCCCTGGTCATATTGTCTTGGGCTTGTAATGCCACCTCCTCCTCCTGCTTGGGATCAGAGGATCAGCACTGGGCATCATGTATTTTCTCCCGTGTTACCACAGGTATCTGAGACACTGGTTTGGGCCAAACAAGAGGAGCATAACTGCATTAATGAGACGTTCACAGCTGTACTAGCATCGGAGTCTGCTCTATGCCCACGATTTCTGAGGGTGTGTGCAGAGGCCTAAGTACTCAGCACAGTGAAAGTCTGGCATGTTTGGGCATTATCATTTCTTCATGTTTATTATTGTCTTTGGGTTCCTTCGGCTCGCCTACGCTGTGGGTGCACAAAGACTTCCCATAGCGGTGATTTACCTGTCCGGTACAGAGTCACTGACTGACTTGCGTAGGGTGCATAGTGCAGATGGCTTTCCCCTTGCGGTGTCGATAGAGCTATCCGACACCTAGACAGAATGAATACTGTGTATGGGCACATGGACTTCCCATTGCTATGTCAGTCGCGGCACCTTGGGTCTCACAAGGTGTTTACTGGGACCGAGCCTGGCCAAGGGCCCACTCACATCCTTCCCACACAGGCTACAGCGGTCAGGGGATCAGCAATGCGCATCATGAATTTTCTCTTGTGTTACCAAAGTTATCTGAGAAACTCATTTGGGCCAAAGGAGAGGAGCGTAACTGCATTAATGCTACAGGGGTCTGCCTATACTTCAGCTGCAGAAATGTTACAGGGGTCTGCCTATACTGCTGCTACACAAATGTTACAGGGGTCTGCCTATACTGTTACTACAGAAATGTTACTGGGGTCTGTCATACTGTAATTACTGAAATGCTACAAATACTGGTCTCTGCCTATACTGCTGCTACTGAAATGTTACAGGGGTCTGCCTATACTGCTGCTACACAAATGTTACTGGGGTCTGCCTATACTGTTACTACAGAAATGTTACTGGGGTCTGTCTATACTGTTACTACTGAAATGTTACTGGGGTCTCCCTAGACTTCTGCAACATAACTGTTACTGGGGTCAGCTTATACCTTTGCTACAGGAATATTACAGGGGTCTGTGCATACTATGGGTACACTAAGTTTTCCCATCGTGGTGTTCTACCTATCTGGCCCCAAAAAAAACACTGACTGACACGTTACCACAGCTATCCGGGGCACTGCAATGGGATTTCTTTATGTACCGTCTGTGGGTTCCTGGGACCCACCCATGCTGTGGGTGCACACAGACTTCCCATAGCGGAGGTGTACCTGCCTGGCACTTAAAAAAAAAAAAAAAAACTGACTAGGGCATGGAGTGTGGGCCGAAGCCAACATGCATTTTCTCTCATGTTACCACAGCTATCCAGGGCACTGCATTGGGACAAACAAGAGGAGCGATACAGCGCTAATGAGACGTTCACAGCTACGCTAGCATCGGAGTCCGCTCTATGCCCGCGATTGCTGAGGGTTTGTGCAGAGGCCTATGTCCTGGGCGCAGTGAAAGTCTGCCATGTTTGGACACTCTGATTTCTTTATGTGTACTGTCTTTAAGTTCCTTGGGCCCACCCATGCTGTGGGTGCACACAGACTTCCCATAGAGATGCTTTATCTGTCTGTCCTCAAAAGACTGACAGACTCGGGTAGGGTGCAGAGTGCAGATGGTTTACCCCTTGCGTTATCGATGAGATATCTGACACCCAAACAGAATAAGTAGTGTGTGGACACATAGATTCCCCATTGCTATGTCACTCGCAGCACCTTGGGCCACACAAGGTGTTTGCTGGGACCGAGCCTGGCCAAGGCCCCGCTCACATCCTTTCAGCACAAGCTACAGCGGGTCATGGTTTCTTGGCCTTGTGAGGCCACCTCCTCCTGCTTGGTGTCAGGGGGTCAGCATTGCGCATCATGTATTTTCTCTCGTGTTACCACAGTTATCTGAGAAACTCGTTTGGGCCACAGGAGAGGAGCATAACTGCATTAAAGGAGATGTCTCGAGGAAGCAGTGAATTTTTTTTTTTGCCCAGTCCCCCTAATTAAACATACATTACTAATTACCCCTGTAAATTACTTTCCTAGCTGGTTTCTACTTACCGTTCCAGCGTTTCAGCAACTTATAAAACTTTTTCCCAAGATGGCCGCCAGCTCTTTTCGCATCGCTTGCTGTAGCCCGACGTGCGCGCTCCCGAGACGCTACCAGCTGTGTCTCCATGGCAACCAGACGCCCCGCAGCCGCCGACCGGACCCCTGGAGTGAACTCCGCCGACCTGTCACCCACCGCCAGGCAGAAGGTAACCGGCGCAGCGCCCCCCCCCCCCCATCACAGCCCCCGCGGCCCAGCGACAGCCCCCCCCCCCCCGGCCCAGCGCTAGTTCCCCTGGCGCAGCGGCAGCCCCCCCCCCCGGCCCAGCGCTAGTTCCCCTGGCGCAGCGGCAGCCCCCCCCGGCCTAGCGACAGCCCCCCCCGGCCTAGCGACAGCCCCCCCATCACAGCGGCAGCCCCCCCGGCCTAGCGACAGCCCCCCCCCATCGCAGCGGCAGCCCCCCCCGGCCTAGCGACAGCCCCCCCATCGCAGCGGCAGCCCCCCCGGCCTAGCGACAGCCCCCCCCATCGCAGCGGCAGCCCCCCCGGCCTAGCGGCAGCCCCCCCCATCGCAGCGGCAGCCCCCCCGGCCTAGCGACAGCCCCCCCATCGCAGCGGCAGCGCCCCCGGCCTAGCGACAGCCCCCCCCCATCGCAGCGGCAGCCCCCCCGGCCTAGCGACAGCCCCCCCATCGCAGCGGCAGCCCCCCCGGCCTAGCGACAGCCCCCCCCATCGCAGCGGCAGCCCCCCCGGCCTAGCGACAGCCCCCCCCATCGCAGCGGCAGCCCCCCCGGCCCATCACTTACCAGGACAGCTGGACGGCAGGACAGCTGGGCGGCTTCTCCGGACAGCTCGGCAGCTCTGCACCTTCCTCTAACAGAGGAAGGTACAGAATGGCCGCTCCAGCGCGCTCTCGAGCAGTGACAGCTCGTCTGCGCATGCGCAGAAGAGCTGTAGCGGGGAGCACACTGAAGCGGCTCGTGCTGAATGGAGAAGACCGGACTGCGCAAGCGCGTCTAAAAAAGCAAGCTGCCGGCGAATTTAGACGGAACCATGGAGACGAGGACGCTAGCAACGGAGCAGGTAAGTGAATAACTTCTGTATGGCTCATATTTAATGCACGATGTATATTACAAAGTGCATTAATATGGCCATACAGAAGTGTATAACCCCACTTGGTTTCGCGAGACCACCCCTTTAAGGAGACCTTCACAGGTGTACTAGCATCGAAGTCTGCTTCCTGCCTACGATAGCTGAAGCTGTTGGCCGAGGCCTATGTCCCTGGGGAACTGCAACGGCGCCTGGTTGGGCCCGTGGAACTTAATCCTGGCTAATGCAGTCTTTGGAGCGGTAAACGAAGAAAACATAACGGATTTACTGAGACCTTCACAGGTGTACTAGCATCGAAGTCCGCTTCCTGCCTGCGATTGCTGAAGCTGTTGGCCGAGGCCTATGTCCCGGGGGAACTGCAACTGCGCCAGGTTGGGCCTGTGGAACTTTTTCCTGGCTAATGCAGTCTTTGGAGCGGTGAAAGAAAACGTAATGGATTTACTGAGACCTTCACAGGTGTACTAGCATCGAAATCTGCCTCTTGCCTATGATTGCTGAAGCTGTTGGCCGAGGCCTATATCCCGAGGGAACTGCAACGGTGCCAGGTTGGGCCTGTGGAACTTTTTCCTGGCTAATCCAGTCTTTGGAGCGGTGAAAGAAAACATAACGGATTTACTGAGACCTTCACAGGTGTACTAGCATTGAAGTCCGCTTCCTGCCTACAATTGCTGAAGCTGTTAGCCGAGGCCTATGTCGTCGGCGCACTGTAAGTCTGCCATGTTTGGCCACTCTGATTTCTTTATTGTTCATGTCTTGGGTCGCCTAGGACCCACCTATGCTGTTAGTGCACACAGACTTCCCATCGCAGTGTTTGACCTGTCTGGCACAAAGACACTGACTGACTTGGGTAGGGGGCAGAGTGCAGATGGCTTTTCCCTTGCGGTGTCGATTGAGCTATCTGACACCTAGACAGAATGAATACTGTGTGGGCACATGGTTCCCCATAGCTATGTAACTCATGCCCACGTTTGCAGCTCCTGACGGAGGTTTGCACTTTATTGGAATGAAGATCGAACATCAATTTCTCATTGATTCTCAACTGCATTGTGGGCTATCGCCCCGCCCCTTTTAAAGAGGGTCGCTACCTGGCCCTGCCAACCCTCTGCAGTGTGTGCCTCCAGTTCCACCTCATGGCAGACGCACTTATAAATAGACATGAGGGTGGTGTGGCTATGAAGTGAGCGTGTGGCATGAGGGCAGCTGAAGGCTGCGCAGGGACACTTTTGTGTGCGCTGTGGATGCAGGGTCGTGCGGGGGGGGGGGCAGCATGTAACCCAGGAGAAGAGGCAGCGGTGTGTCCCGCAGGCAGTGCTTGGTTGGAGGCAGTGTGGTGCTTAGCTAAGGTGTGCCTTGCTAATGAGGGTTTGTCCGGAGTAAAAATTGTTGGGGGGGGGGGGTCACTCTTGCCGCTATTGTGGCTTAATAGTGGGACCTGGGAACCTGAGATGCAGCCCAGCATGTTGCCCCTCGCCTGCCCTATCCGTTTCTGTGTCGTTTCCATCACTTTCTTGGGTTTTCCAGATTTTCACAAATGAAAACCTTAGCAGAACATGGGTCATATACAAAAATGCTCGGGTCGCCCATTGACTTCAATGGGGTTCGTTACTTGAAACGAACTCTCAAGCATCGCGAAGAGCAACGAGCAACGAGCACCCGAGCATTTTGGTGCTCGCTCATCTCTACTACTAACTTTACATTCGGCACCTTCAACATGAGGGCCATAAACAAACCAAAAGGGGGCAGATATTAGATTACCTACACAAACAATGCATAATGATTGCATTATTTCAAGAGACACACTTTCAAGCAGGATGTATCCCCGGGTGCAGGCACCGCCACTACACAACTTAGTTTCACAGCCTCCATCCGCAAAAAAAAGCAGGAGGCACATCTATTGTCATCCACAAACAATTTCCACACAAACACCTCTCATCAGAGACAGACTCTGAAGGACGCTATCTGTTTATGAAACTTCACCTGGGTACGGAGATATTCACAATCGCTAATGTCTATTTCCCTAATCAGGCGCAGGTTCGCTTTGGGATCCGGATGCTGGGGGCTATGGCGTCCTTGGCAGATGGGTCTTCTATAATACTAGGAGGCGACTTCAACTTGGGTCTGAATCCTGGCCTCGACTCGTCGGAGGGTAAGTCTGGCATATCACACATGGCAACACGTAGACTAGTGAGGGAACTGACAAACCTACGGCTAGTAGACATGTGGCGTGTGTTACACCCCAAGGAAAGGGACTATAGTTACCACTCCCCAGTACACAACAGTTACCACCGTCTAGACCAGTGGTGGCGAACCTATGGCACGTGTGCCAGAGGCGGCACACAAAGCCCTGCCTGCTGGCACGCGTCGCCGTCGGCCGCTCACCATGTTAGTGAATACCGGCTGGGGCCGCAGCTCCCATGCTGGCATTCACTCAGTTGCGCTGCTAGCGGCGCCGATCCCGGCGCAGACTATGATGTTAGTATGCAGCTGGGATCCTTCTCTCCCCTGACATCTCCTACTTGGTTCCTCGAGAGCAGAAGGAGGCGTCCGGCAGTACACACGAACGTCGCAGTGTGCAATGGAATCAGCGTCGACCAGCAACGCTGAGCAGTGGAGCTTTCACGAGGAGGAGTGGGTAAGTATGTGGGTCTCGGGGGGTGGATTGGGGGCCCCTGTGGGATGTCACTATTACATTGGGTCCGCTGTGGGATGTCACTATTATACTGGGGCCACTGTGGGATGTCACTATTACTGCTGTGTAGAGATGAGCGAACGTGCTCGGCCACGCCCCTTTTTCGCCCGAATACCGCGATTTCCGAGTACTTCACTACTCGGGTGAAAAGTACTCGGGTGCGCCGGGGGGCGGGGAGAGGCGTGGCGGCGTGGGGGGTAGCAGCGGGGAACAGGGGGGAGCCCTCTCTCTCTCCCTCTCCCCCCCACTCCCCGCTGCAACCCCCCGCGCCACCACGGCGACCCCCGAATTTTTTTGCCCGAGTACGGAAGTACTCGAAAATCGCGGTATTCGGGCGAAAAAGGGGCGTGGCCGAGCACGTTCGCTTATCTCTACTGCTGTGTGATGTCACTATTACTACTCTGGCCCCTGTGGGATGTCACTATTACATTGGGTCCGCTGTGGGATGTCACTATTATACTGGGGCCACTGTGGGATGTCACTATTACTGCTGTGTGATGTCACTATTACTACTCTGGCCACTGTGGGGTGTCACTATTATATTGGGACCGCTGTGGGGTTCCATTATCATACTGAGGCCGCTCTGGGATGTCACCATTATACTGAGGGGCCGCTGTGGGGTATCACTAGTATACTGGGGCCACTGTGGGATGTCACTATTATACTGAAGGGCCACTGTGGGGTATCACTATTATGCTGAGGGCCGCTGTGGGGTGTTACTATTACTACTGGGGGCCGCTGTGGGGTGTCACTATTATACGGGAGCCGCTGTCGAATGTCACTATTATACTGGGGGCCGCTGTGGGCTGTCACTATTATACAGGGGGCTGCTGTGGGATGTCACTATTATATTGGGGCTGCTGTGGGATGTCACTATTATACTGGGGGCCTTCTGTGGGATGTCACTATTATACTCGGGGCCGCTGTGCCGTATCACTATGATACTGGGGGCCGCTGTGGCGTGTCACTATAATACTGGGGGCTGCTGTTGGGTGTCACTATTATACTGGGGGCCACTGTGGGATGTCACCATTATACTGGTGGCTACTGTGGGATGTCACCATTATACTGGGGTCCGCTGTGGGATGTCACTATTATACTTGGGGCTGCTGTGGGCTGTCACTATTATACAGGGGGCTGCTGTGGGATGTCACTATTATACAGGGGCTGCTGTGGGATGTCACTATTATACAGGGGCTGCTGTGGGATGTCACTATTATACAGGGGCTGCTGTGGGATGTCACTATTATATTGGGGCTGCTGTGGGATGTCACTATTATACTGGGGGCCACTGTGGGATGTCACTATTATACTGGGGGCCGCTGTGGTGTGTCACTATGATACTGGGGGCCACTGTGGCGTGTCACTATGATACTGGGGGCTGCTGTTGGGTGTCACTATTATACTGGGGGCCACTGTGGGATGTCACCATTATACTGGTGGCCACTGTGGGATGTCACCATTATACTGGGGGCTGCTGTGGAATGTCACCATTATACTGGGGTCCGCTGTGGGATGTCACTATTATACTTGGGGCTGCTGTGGGGTGTCACCATTATACTGGGGGCCACTGTGGGATGGCACTATTACTATTGGGGGCTGCTGTGGGATGTCACTATTACTACTGGGGGCAACTGTAGGATGTCACTATTACCGCTGGGCCGCTGTAAGGGGGTCACTATTACCGCTGGGGCCGCTGGAGGGGGTCACTATTACCGCTGAAGAGGGTCACTATTACCACTGGGGCCGCTGGAGGGGGTCACTATTATCGCTGGGGCCGCTGCGGAGGTCACTATTATACTGGGGTCCGCTCTGGGGGATGTCACTATTTTCGCTGGGGGGTCACTATTACTGCTGGGCTATGTTTACATGTAGCAGAAATGTGCAGACAACATTCACATTTTGACTGTATTTTGAATGCAGAAATGCTGCGGAATTTTCCACAGAAATTTCCACTGAGGACATTCTGCAGTATTTCCACATCCAAAAAGCAGTTAAAATCTGCTCGCTGTCTATTTTGAAGCGACTCTGTCCTTTTTAGAACAACGGAGGTAAAATCATACATCGTGATAAGCCCCGCCCCCTGCATGTTGTCACTTTACGATAAATAAGTGGGTTTTGGGTTGCAGTTTGGCCACTCAGTCTCTAAAAAGTTCGCCATAACTGGTCTAGACTACTTATTCATCTCGCATAGACTTCTAGATAGAGGCCCTGGGTGCTCCATAGGGTCGTTCTTGTGGTCGGACCATGCTCCAGTTTGGGGGTCCCTAGTGTGGGGTCAAAGGGACAACGCTATCGGTAGTTGGAGGCTAAATGACAATTTGTTGAACAACTGGGTCTGTCTGCAGGAGATCCAGCAGGCGATAGAGCAGTTTAAAGCCAACCATCTGACAGACGACACTCCAGCTCCAATTAAATGGGAGGCCCTTAAATGCGTGCTACGGGGTATTTTTATCTCCCACGGAACACGTCTGAAAAAAGATAGAAGCGGCGCTGGAGGGGTTGGCTGCTAGTCTGGGTCACCTGGAGTCGTCCAACAAAACAACAACCTCGGATCAGAAAGCAGCAGAAATATCTGATGTCCGTGGCCAGATCCTTCCTCTGCTGGATCAGGCCTCGCTGTGTCAGAGAGACAGAGCGAGGGGAAGCTTCTATGAATATGAGAACAAATGCAGTAGAGCTCTGGCTAGGGCTCTTAACCCGAGGTCCCCACAGATGTATGTTTTTTCCATCCAGTCGCAGAAGGGGGAACAGATACACACTAACACGGAAATTTTGGATAGTTTTCATTCCTTCTATCATAAACTATATAATCTGCAGAAAAAACACAAGGGAATGCTAGAGGAGACAGTAGGGGTTCAGAACGCTTATCTATTACAAAATAGCCCTAAAAACATCCCTGAAGCTGACCCGCATTTGTTGGAGGAGGACTTCTCTCTTGAGGAGTTAAGTGACGGAATTTGGGCCCTGCAGGCCACTATAGCGGTCATCCCTAAACCCGGAAAGGATCCCTCTGTCTGTGGTAGCTACAGGCCTATATCACTGTTAAATATTGAAACTAAGATCTATTCTAGGATGTTGGCGGCTCGCTTAAGGCCGCTTATTCTCTTGCTGATAGACAGGGATCAGGTGGGATTTGTCCCAGGAAGGGAGGCAGGGGACAATACAATTAGAACATTAGCTATCGTGTCGGGGGCACATCGCTCGGCAGATCCATTATGCCTGCTATCCGTGAATGCCGAGAAAGCATTTGATAGGGTGGACTGGAGGTTCCTCGAGGTGACTCTGCGGATGGTGGGCATAGGCCCGCGTTTTTTGAATAACTGTAACTCTAAGAGCTAACTGTAACATACAGAGTATCAAGATAGGCCAGGCAGAACATAAGGTTGCGTTGTATGCAGATGACAGGTTGATATACAAAATAGAAGAAAGTCACAGCGGCACTACCAAATTACCACACCAGTGGGAAGTTTCTGAAATTAAGATGCAGGGCTTCACCAAAAAAGGGGACCAGACTCTATTGATCCCAATTAGTCCATATAGTATAGATAGGCAGCAAGTAAGCAACAACACGAGTGTCTTCAATAAAATTGCATCTGGATGATGCCCCTTGATTCACTCCATGGTAGACAAAACAGCACAACGTTTTAACCCACGCAGGGGTCTTTCTACTTGAGAAAGACCCCTGCGTGGGTTGAAACGTTGTGATGTTTTGTCTACCATGGAGTGAATAAAGGGGCATCGTCCGGATGCAATTTTGTTGAAGACACTTGTGTTGCTGCTCACTTGCTGCCTGTCTATACTATATGACCTGTTGATATACGCCGCCAATCCTACAATAGCACTCCCTTGTATCCTAAAGGAATTCGAGGTGTTCAGCAGACTATCCAATTTCAAAGTTAATCTTAATAAATCCGAGATATTAAATGTAACCCTGCCCAAGGGAGAGAAAGAATCCTTACAACTATCGTTTCACTTCGTCTGGAGAGAGGACGGGATCAGGTACCTGGGGACGGTTATCACAGTGGATCCTGATAAGCTTTTTGAGAAAAATAACACCCCTCTGATTACAACCCTTGAGAAAGACTTGGATAGATGGAAATCTCTGCCATTGTCCTGGTTCAGGATAAATACAATCAAAATCAGTTCCCTCCCCAGGTTCCTGTACGTCTTTCAAACAGTCCCTATAAAACTAACAGGAGTATTCCTCTCGCGGATTCAGCGTTTAGTGATGAGATTGATTTGGGGCAACCACAGGCCTAGGCAGAGTTGGAAGGCTCTTTCTAGCCCTAAGGCAAATGGAGGAATGGGAGTCCCCAATTTCTTACTTTATCATAGGGCATCCCTGGGCAAATGTGTGTTGGACTTGCTTCATAGCAGGGTGCGCAGAAGATGGGTAGAGGCGGAACAGGACTCAGCTCCATTTGGGGGGACAAGGGTGCATCTGGATCCTGGGAAAAGACAGACACAGAAATCTAGGATTTTTGCCCTTTATAGAAAATTTACTAAGCGTCTGGATCGGCCCGGCCGACAGATCCGGGTTGATTATATCCCCGGGTACGCTCACCCCACTGGTGGGTAATCCAGATGCACCAGCCTTCCTAAGGGGCACCTCCTTGACGGCTAGGATGACAGACCCAGTTTCCAGGATCCGGGACATCTTGACAGGTACAGGGTGGAAGACCCTGCAGGAAATACTAGATAGAAAGGATCCCCCAGCCAGAGCAGGGTTCCAGTACTTGCAGTTAGGCCATTACGTTAGGTCTTTGGGCTGTCCGCAGTAGCTGGGGAGATCAATTATGACTTTCAAGAAGATTTGTATGTCTAAATCGGACACTCCTCAGACTGTCTTCTCACTGTATAGATTATTACTAGAGAGAGACACATCGGGAGGAAATAGGACTTTAGAGCTGACCTGGGAGAAAGAACTAGGAAAGGATCTTCCGGCGGAGTCATGGGAGAAGGCCTATGTCATGACCCACAAGTTGAATGTCTCCAGCAGACTACAGGAGCTTAATTATAAGATCCTGACCCGATGGTACAGGATCCTGCTGGGATTAGCTAGAATATACCCCCAGTACCCGGATCTTTGCTGGACGTGGTTCTGCACACTAGTTCAACCACGGTGGCGGGAAGTGGAAGCTCTGTACAGAGCTGTTTGTAAAGGCTCGCTTAATTTAACCCCTCAAGTGGCCCTTTTGTCCATGATCCTATGGTCAGTGTCGTGAGCAAAAAGTTCCTTGCTGCGCTTCTTCTTACTGGCAGTAAGGCAGATTATTCCTAGAAAATTGAAATCTGTGACCCCGTCGCGATTTATGTGGCTGGAAGCCATGGATAATCTAAAACAAATAGAGGAACTCTGTGCCAAAGAGGAGACGAGATATTCTAAATTTTACAATATTTGGGCGGCGTGGCTACAGTTTCGGGCTTCGCCTGGACGCATGGCTATGTGGTGGCTCTGCCGCTCTCTAAACGTCTAGGACACACCCTCTACTGTAGATGACGTGTTCTAAAATACTGGTGAGTCTACCTACGGGGTGTTTTCAGACTGGACAGACTCCTTTCCTTCTTTCCCCTTTTCCTCTTTTCTACTTTTTTCTTCTCTACATTTCTAACCCTCCAACCTCCCTACTGTTTTCCTTTTTTTTCTCTCTCCTTTCAGGGTCCTTCCTATAAAACCCTGGATATTTTTATTTCCTATCCATAGAACCCCAGATAAGGGGACGTGTAGCAAACCTGCAACAGGAGATTTTGGTCTGTTTTGTTTTGTTCTGTTTTTCATAAATAAAATCTGTATGGAACATTGGGTGGTGGTGGAATTAGCAAGGAGTAGGGATTGTGGCTAGGTTTTGACTATAGCCTGATTACTCCTGCTATGGTATTTTATTGTACTGTCCGATGCAGCTAATATAATATTTTTGAACCATCAATGCTGCTGGTAAGAAAAGCTTTTATGGGCTTCTTCAGACGACTGTGCTTGTGTCCTGTTTTGCAGGCGTGAAAAAACGTGAAGAAATGAAACTATCGATTTTCATGGTTTTGTTTTCACTAGAGGAATTCTCATGCGTTAATACTATGTGTGAGAAAAGATGGGAATTGTCCTACCAAATTTGACCAATCAAACTCTACGCTATTGAGCGAGACTTTGAAAAACAAAAAGCAGGAAGATAGTGTAGAAAAACTACGTGCAAGAAAGATAAAGCAAGTCCTATCTTTTCTCGAGGGCTGTATTAATGTGTGAATCCTGCTAATGAAAATGAAACTATTGAAATTAATAATTTCATTTCATCCCATTTTGCGGCTGTGAATTTCACGTCCGCAAAATAGGACAAAATCACAGTCGTCGTATGAAGGAGCCCTTGTAGAGATTTTTTTTCTATTGTCTGGGTGAACATCTTGTTTGAGCCGCAGTTAACAGCATTCAAAGATATGCTAAGGGCTCCTTCATACAAGCGTCTCAGAGCTGAGTCTTTGCAGAGCGAATTATGCTTTTTTGCGCGGGTATCGGTGTATTTTACAGTAATTTTTCCAACTGCAGAGCATGTTCATTTGCACACAGCAAACAAGACGCACCACTTAAAAATAGCTAATTAGTTCCAGATGTGTTTTTTTTATTAGCAGACTTACGCAGTGTATTACATATCTCATGGCGTATTGCACGCATTTTTGCAACCCCTATTGGCTTCTATGCGGAACTTGGGTGCGCATATTCGCAGAAAAGTAGAGCCTGCTGCGGTGCCTTTTTGCAACCAAAAGGTGCGTGCCAAATGCGGAAATCATGAGAGAACCCATTGAAATCAATGGGTTCTATTGTCACATTAATTTTACACGTGCAAATACGTCGCTGTGAAGGAGCCGTTTAAGAATATGTTCAGCATAAAAACTATTGTTCACTTTCTGAGGACACATACGCTTTAAGATGCTTGGAAATAAAATCTTAGCTGTTATGAAAGACTCTTTTATTCCAATTGAAATGTTGCAAATTGCCGAGGTACATTTTTAAAACCTCGTGTTCTGCAAAAGTCATTTTCTGTCGGCTTGCACGTAAATAGTCCTATAGCTTGAAAACTTTATAAGAAATACCATAATTTATCCCATTATTCCTGGACAAAGGCCTTTGGGGCTGAAACGCATGTTGGGGCAGACATCACCCTGGGCATCATAACAAAAGGGTTAATGGTTAATTATTACAACAAAGTCATTTTATACAATATTCTTTATTTTTTTTCTTAGCTATTTGCCCTTTATTATAGTGAATGTGATACAGTCATTGTGTGTGATAGATCAGCACACTACGTATATAAGCATGTGTTAACCCTTTGATGTCACTGGTTATTGCTGTGGGGATGGTTATTTTTCTTATCTTACATTATTATAATAAAGACTTTTTTCTACTTATTATTTTGGCCTTGTGGTGTATATTTCGTATCAGTCATGTTGTCTTCTCAGTGTGGCCTGTTACAATAACATAAGACATTCAGCCCAATATATTATATTATTACTATATGGGCCTGTCTCTTGCTTTTTATTGGTTTATAACACCCATTATATGCCAAAGGCAAGGAATAGAAATCTGAGAATAAAAGAAGGAAACCAAAAAATCAACATAAGCAGTTTCTATTGATTTGAGATGCCTTTTGCAGGAATCTACAGTTCTAAGAGCAATTTATTACAACTGATATTTTTATTACAGGAAGATAACCATAAAAATTAAAGAGTGAGGAAAACTGTTCTAAAATATGATTGGAGCACAGATATTTGCAATTGGCACCTAAACAGTCTTACTTTGTTCTTCAATGAAGATACATGAGATACATCTTTCTAATTTTGGCAACAAAGCGAGTACCTTTGTTTGAAGTTTTTCCTTTTCCTCCTCGAAGACATTGAGTGTGGCTTTTGACCTATCGAGTTCCTTGTCTGTTAGCCTAAGTTTGACCCTCAGTGCTGCGTTATTTTCCTGGAAACATGTGATCTCAGACTGTAAAACCTTAGCATCATCAACCAAAATCTGTATGGAAAGAATTAGTGATATTATTGCCCTTAGCTTTAACATATACTGTAAACATATATTTCTTTTGTATATTCAATCTGAGTTTAGGCTTAAAAAACACTAGGGCATTTACATTTTTTCTTATCTGTAGGACAATACTTTTCTTTCATTTTCCAGTTACAAAAACATATCCTGTGGAAGTCATACTGATAAAAACATGGATTATATAAAGAGCATATTTTTAAGGGCCCATTGACATTTAAAGGCTTATGTTCATCTTAGACATTATGTCCGAGACTCGAGAGCTCCAGCACAGTTCGTTGTACTATCCCGTTTCCGTAGTACAGACTAACACGACAGCATATGGTAAGCAATTAAGCATGCTGTATAGTGAAAAATAGTGGAACAGAAATGAATACATAATTGTGAGTGACACCTAAAGCTAAAGACTTAGTAGCCTGGATTCTGTTTTACAAGATGTGTACAAGGATAGTTAGTTTGTCTAGTAACAACTCTATTTACAAATAATGAAACAGTGTTTCACTAAGGGCTCTTGCCCATGGGCGTATGTGTAAAACGCCACAGGTCTCCCCGCAGCATTTTACCCGTTGTGCAACCATACGATTTGCAGGTAGATAGCCAGCAGAGACTGCATATGACTGGATGTGCACTGCGCATGGCTGCATATCACACAGACACGGACATGCGCAATGTGTGGGGATCTGAATTAAAATGCTGCCCATACTCAGTGTATTGCATATGGACAGTGTATCATACATTGGCCTTACAAGTGTATAGGGCTCACGCTGTGTGGTACACAGAGAAGTATAGCATGCTGCGATTTATTTCTCTTGTGTATCGATAAAGATTATTATTATTATATATTATATATTTGTATAGCGCCAACTTATTCCGCAGCGCTTTCAGGCATGGATAAATGCAAAACAATACAACAATTACAATGTGAGGTACATTGGGTTAGACACAAATGGGTTGAGGGTGGTACAGGAGGTGCAGGGGGTGGGGAACACAGGCAATAGGGGATTTTATGTACAGATCATTTATCAGAAGGCAAACAGGGTGAAGCACCATAGGGAGGGACGAGGGACTAGGTCAGGAGATTTGGTATGCTTCCCTGAAGAGGTGCGTTTTTAAGGCACGTCTGAAATTTCGTGCATCGGGAATTGTCCGGATGCCTTGGGGTAGAGGATTCCAGAGGATGGGTGCTGCTCTGGTGAAGTCCTGTAGGCGAGCATGTGAGGTTCGTATTACAGGGGTGTTTAGTCTGAGTGTATTAGCCGATCGTAGTGAGCGGGCTGGGTGGTGTACTGACAGTAGGGAGGCGATGTATGGTGGTGTACTGATAGTAGGGAGGCGATGTATGGTGGGGCAGCGCCATGCAGAGCTTTGTGGGTGAGGTAGAGGAGTTTAAATTTAGTTGTGCAGTGGATGGGCAGCCAATGCAGCGACTGGCATAATGCAGAGGCGTCTGAATAACGACTGGATAAAAAAAATGAGTCTAGCTGCTGCATTTAGTATGGATTGGAGCGGAGTGAGTCTAGTGCGGGGGAGGCCGATGAGTAGCGAGTTGCAGTAGTCAAGCCGGGAGTGGATGAGGGCAACCATGAGCGTCTTTAGCGTGTCCGTGGTTAGGAACAGACCTATTTTAGCAATATTTCTGAGGTGCATGTGGCATGTTTGGGCCAGAGATTGGATATGGGGGGCAAAGGAGAGGTCAGAGTCCAGTGTGACCCCAAGGCATCGGGCATGCCGTCTGGGGGTTATGATGGTGCCAGACACTGGAATGGAGATGTTGAGGGGAGGTTGGTTAGAAGGCGGAAAGACAAGGAGGTCAGTTTTAGAGAGGTTTAGTTTGAGAAAAAGGGAGGACATAGTATTAGAGACAGCGGACAGACAGTCGGTGATATTTTGGAGGAATGGTCCAGAGATTTCACGAGACGAGGTGTATAGCTGGGTGTCGTCAGCGTCCAATCAATGAAAGTCCATTGACGTTCACTCACTCCATTCACCGCATATCACGTTTCCGTGCAACACATACGTAATACGCAGTGAAAACAGGGTCATGTATATGAGCCCTAAGACTGAGGCCAGACGGCTGTAATTTGCTATGTGCAAGGTGGTGGGCAGTTAGTACAGAATGACATTGCATGATTGCTGCATGCCACCAATCGCCATGCACTATCTTGGCTTGTATACGTGCCGAGATAGAACATGCTGCAGTTTATCTTGCGCAAGTATTTCACGCATACCGTGTGAGCGGAAATATGAGAACCTATGGCAGATTGGTAGTGTATTACACACGCAAAACCCACATGGATCATATGCTTGTTACAATACTAGTAGTGTGCACAGGTACGCATAACGCGGGACTCCCTGACCCTCACCCACGCCAATGTCCCTTCCTGGAGGTAGCCCCAAAGGTGGACAGGGCCAGGCCACCAACACTGACCCTACGCTGCCTAGTGGCAGGAGAGGAAGGAACCGCCGTGCCTGTGCAGATGACAAATTACTAGTACCGACAGGCTAGGCCGATAGCATAAACCAACACGACAGGAAAACCACAGAACACAGGCAGAGCTGGATCGAGACAAAGTAACTTCCACTGAAGCAGGACAGAAGTCAAACGCACAGGGAACAGAACCAATAACTGGCAACTGCTATCAGCAGCTGCCAGACTATGTTCAGAATTTAACCCTTTCCAATCCAATGTCGGGCCGGCCCCGACATCATCATTTCCCTCCACAGCTCCAATGTCAGGGCAGGCCCGAAACTGCAGTGCAGGAGTGCATCTGCACCCGATCATCAGACACATCGGGTGCAGATACACTCCTGCACTGGTCCTCATCAAGGACCATTACACATTACATAGCGCTCAATTAGCGGCTGGCGATCATGTGACTGCCGGTGTCACCTGACCTCCAGCGGTCACATGAACGCCGAGCCGGGAGCCTGCACCGTGGGGGGGGGGGGCCTGCTTATCTGTCCGGCGTCTTCCGCATTCTCCCTTCTGTCTCCCGGCTCGGCAATCATGTGACTGCTGGGTGCCACCTGACCCCAGCGGTCACATGATCGCCGAGCCGGGAGGCAGAGGGAGAATGCAGAAGATGCCGGACAGGTAAGCAGGCCCCCCTCCCCCCCACGGTGCAGTGAGCACCTGCACCCTCCTGAACTCTGTCAATTCAGGAGGGTGCAGGGAAATGTATTTTTTCTCATCCATTCTCACCAGCTCCAATTTATTTTGAGCTGGGGAGAAGAGATGAGAAAAAAATAATTGGATTGGAAAGGGTTAATAAGAGTGGGTTGCAGCACACTATAACTTCACCACCATGTGGGGGAGTACTGGATACCAATTTCATATTCTACACTGCAAACACAATTCTTGGATGTTTTAATTACTGTGCATAATGGTAGACTCAGCACTGATTTATATTGTAAGCCCATTGATCGTAATAATGTGTTAAAATTCCAGAGCCATTATCCATCTGGCACCCTGAGATCGTTACCCTGGAGCCAGTTGCTCCGGGTCAGAAGGGTGGTAGAGGATAATATGGTTGACACCATAATTGATGAAATGGCGAACAAGTTTCTATTAAGAGGTTACCCGAGAAGATTGGTCCAACAAGCATGCACACGGGTACGTACTAAAACTAGGGATGAATTACTGAATCCAGCCCAGAGGCCCCCTAAAAGTGATCGGATTCCATTCATATCCACCTTCTCCACGGCAAGTACTGATCTGTGCTTCATTTTGAGGAAACATTGGCGCATATTAGCACAATGTCATCCTGATATCCCACAATTTCAGAAACCTCCCCTTATGTCGTATCGCAGAGGGGTTAATATACGGGACCGCATTGTGAAAATGAGCAGAGAAGTTCAGGGGATACAGGGTAATTTAGGAAGTCATATTAAGAAGGATTGCTTCCCCTGTATGGGATGTGCTCAATGTGGCAACCTCATTAGGGGTAATAGATTTTCGCACCCATCCTCCGGTAAATCTTTCGCTATAAAAGGACGTTTCTCATGCAACTCCGATTTTGTTATATAACAACCCACATGGACACACGATTATGTATATATCGGTGAAACAACACAGGAGGTAAAACAGCGCATCTCAAAACACAAGAGTACGATTCCTACTAAAAACAGGGAGGTACCGGTGGCGAAACACTTTCTCGAGGCTGGCCATTCTATCAGCCAGCTTCATTATAGAGTTAAAGATGGTGTTCCTAGATCCTTTAGAGGTGGCGATAGGGAACATCAACTAAAAAGGTTAGAACTCAAATGGATTTACACGCTGGAAACCCTAGCCCCAAAGGGTCTTAATCTAGATTACAACTATACATCTTTCTTATAGGATTTTTACCTATGACGGTTGTCTGTAATGTTAGGCGCTAAGGGGAGGTTCAGATATGTAAATCCTATATACGTTTTTTGATTGCTGAGCTATTAGGGTCATTGGTAGTTTATGATTAGGTCTGGTAGTGATTAGATATGCATAATATGCAGTAGATTGACTGATTGATTCATTATTAGAGATGAGCGAGCGTACTCGTCCGAGCTTGATACTCGTTCGAGTATTAGGGTACTCGAGATGCTCGTTACTCGAGACGAGCACCACCCGATGTTCGAGTCACTTTCATTTTCTTCCCAGAAAATTTTGCGCCATTTTCTGGCCAATAGAAACACAGGGAAGGCATTACAACTTCCTCCTGTGAAGTTCCAGCCCTATCCCACCCCCCTGCAGTGAGTGGCTGGGGAGATCAGGTGTCACCCGAGTATCTAAACTGGTGCCGGCCGCGGCTCGCCACAGATGCACGCTGAGAGACATTAGGGAAAGTGCCGTCTTGCTGTAGCTGCTATAGGGAGAGTGTTAGGCTGTTATATTCGTCTTCAAGAACCCCAACGGTCCTTCTTAGGGCCACATCTGACCGTGTGCAGTACTGTTGAGGCTGGTTTTAGCAGTGTTGCACTTTTATTTTTTTTGTATATCGGGCGTGCAGACCATAGCGTCCTCAGTCTGCAGTGATTTTACTGAGTATAGGGGCAGTACTGGTGAGGCAGGGACAGTGGTACAGGGAAAGAGGTATACTGGCTATATAGGCAGTGGGCTTTTTCAAAAAAATTGGAAAAAAAATCTTTGGGCTGCCTGTGACCATGTTCAGTTTACTGCGTGTCTGTTGGGGGTAGTAGTCGCTCACTTATTACCCAGCTAGGTGTTACTGCAGCCTTGCGCATAATTTTTTCTGGCTGCACTGTGCTTTCAATAACCACAGTCATCCTCCAACAGGGAAATCCATATACAGGCTATATAGGCAGTGTGCTTTTTCCCAAAAATTGAAAAAAAATACAATATTTGGGCTGCCTGTGACCGTCTTCAGTTTACTGCGTGTCTGCTGGGGGTAGTAGTCTCTCATTATTACCCAGCTAAGCGTTACAGCAGGCTTGCGCATAATTGTTTCCTGGCTCTGCTGTGTCCGTTACATGATCGCCGTCATCCCGCCAGAGGGAAACAGTATACATATATACGCTGCATACAGTGTCTGTCTGGTTTTTCACCTCCCCATTTAAAAAAATTGAAGCAAAATACTTAAGGCCTACCACTGGCCTTTGGCCACTTGACTGGTTCTGCCCTGTGAATTCCAGTAGCTCAGTCATACGCACCTAGGTCTCACTACAGGCTTGCGCATAATTGTTTCCTGGCTCTACTGTGCGCTCCGTAAGCAAAGTCAGCCTCCAACCACAGGCCAATAAGCGGCACATTTAATTACAGCGTTCTGTTTCTGCTCTACTCGTAATACACCATGCTGAGGGGTAGGGGTAGGCCTAGAGGACGTGCTCCCCCTATACTGCTGCTAGTGATATGTTACTGGGGCCTGTCCCTAATGCTACTGCTGAAATGTTACTAATTCTGGGCTCTGCCTATACCGCTGCTAATGCTATGTCACTGGGGTGTGGAAACGGAGGCTTCCCAAAGACATGATGGTGGCGAGGCCATTTCCCACCAATGCGGTTACTGTTAAGGTGCATATAACCATGGACACGTGGAGAGGACGCGTAGTGCCTCAAAAATATCCCCCTCCTCCACCAACAATGAAAACATTCTTGGCAAATACCTTTGCATTGGTCCGTCTGGTGGCAGTCCAAGAATTTCACCTTTAACGACACAACAAGAGAGCCCCACCACCACCCCCCCACCACGGCCCACTTAATCTTGGCCACATTCCGAAAACCAACTAAATAAAACCGCGCTACTAGGTCCACAGTCGTGACCACATTCCCACCAACGTGGTTACTGTTAAGGTACATATTACCAGTCTGACTGTGGCATGTACTGTGGGCTGAAGCCCACCTGTATTGTATCTGACGTTAGCTCTGCTGTCCAGGGCACTGCAATGGGATTTGTTTATGTACCGCCGGTGGGTTCCAGGGAGCCACCCATGCTGTGGGTCCACACGGACTTCACATTAGGGATTTGTGGATTAAAAACCCTGGTCAGACTGGGGCATGCAGTGTGGGCCGAAGCCCACCTGCATTTAATCTGACGTTACCTCAGCTGTGATGGGCAATGCAATGGGATTTATTTATGTAACGCCGGTGGCTTCCTGGGACCCACCTATGCTGTCGGTCCACACGGAGTTGTAACTGCATGTGTCTACTTATAAAGAACCCCAGTCTGACTGGGGCATGCAGTGTGGGCCGAAGCCCACCTGCATTAAACCTGACGTTACCTCAGCTGTGCTGGGCACTGCAATGGGATATATTTATGTACCGCCGGTGGCTTCCTGGGACCCACCCATGCTGTCGGTCCACACGGAGGTGTACCTGCCTGTGTCTACTTATAAAGAACCCCAGTCTGACTGGGGCATGTAGTGTGGGCTGAAGCCCACCTGCATTTAATCTGACGTTACCTCAGCTGTGCTGGGCACAGCAATGGGATTTATTTATGTACCGCCGGTGGGTTCCAGGGAGCCACCCATGCTGTGGGTCCACAGGGACTTCACATTAGGGATTTGTACCTGCCAGTGTCTATGTATTAAAAACCCCGGTCAGACTGGGGCATGCAGTGTGGGCCGAAGACCACCTGCATTTATTCGGATGTAACCTCAGCTATGCTGGGCAATGCAATGGGATATATTTATGTACCGCCGGTGGCTTACTGGGACCCACCTATGCTGTCGGTCCACATGAATTTGTAACTGCATGTGTCTACTTATAAAGAACCCCAGTCTGACTGGGGCATGCAGTGTGGGCCGAAGCCCACCTGCATTAAACCTGACGTTACCTCAGCTGTGCTGGGCAATGCAATGGGATATATTTATGTACCGCCGGTGGCTTCCTGGGACCCACCTATGCTGTCGGTCCACACGGAGTTATACCTGCCTGTGTCTATGTATTAAAAACTCCGGTCTGACTGGGGCATTCAGTGTGGGCCGAAGCCCACCTGTATTTAATCTGACATTAGCTCTACTATCCGGGGCACTGCATTGGGACAAACTACAGGAACAATACAGCGCTAATGAGACGTGCACAGCTACGCTAGCATTGGAGTCCGCTGTAGGCACACGATTGCTGAGGGTTTGTGCAGAGGCCTATGTCCTGGGTGCAGTGACAGTCCGCTTCCAGCCTAGGATTGCTGAATCTGTGGACCAAGGCCTATGCCGTGGGCGCGGTGCAAGTCTGCCATGTTTGGCCGCTCAGATCAATTTTTGGTTCATGTCTTGGGTTTCCTAGGACCCACCTATGCTGTTGATGAAAACTTAGTTCCCATTGCGGTCTTTGACCTGTCTGGCACAAAGGCACTGACTGACTTGAGTAGAGGGCAGAGCGCTGACGGCTTTCCCCTTGCAGTGTGGATTAAGCTATGCGACACCTTGACAGAATGAATACTGTGTGGCACATGGATTCCCCATTGCTATGCCCACGTTTGCAGCTCCTGACGGAGGTGGCACAGGATTGGAGTTCTCATTGTTTCTGTACAGCATTGTGGGCTATCGCCCAGCCCCTTTTAAAGAGGGCCGCTGCCTGGCCCTGCCAACCCTTTGCAGTGTGTGCCTCCGGTTCCTCCTCATGGCAGACGCACTTATAAATAGACATGAGGGTGGTGTGGCTATGAGGCCAGCGTGTGGCATGAGGGCAGCTGAAGGCTGCGCAGGGACACTTTGGTGTGTGCTGTGGACACTGGGTCGTGCGGGGGGGGGGGGGGGTTGGGCAGCATATAACCCAGGAGAAGAGGCAGCGGAGTGTCATGCAGGCAGTGATTGTGCTTTGTTGGAGGTAGTGTGGTGCTTAGCTAAGGTATGCCTTGCTAATGAGGGTTTTTCAGAAGTAAAAATTGTTGGGGGGGGCCCACTCTTGCCGCTATTGTGGCTTAATAGTGGGACCTGGGAACTTGAGATGCAGCCCAACATGTAGCCCCTTGCCTGCCCTATCCGTTTCTGTGTCGTTCCCATCACTTTCTTGAATTTCCCAGATTTTCACAAATGAAAACCTTAGCGAGCATCGGCGATATACAAAAATGCTCGAGTCGCCCATTGACTTCAATGGGGTTCGTTACTCGAAACGAACCCTCGAGCATCGCGGGAAGTTCGACTCGAGTAACGAGCACCCGAGCATTTTGGTGCTCGCTCATCTCTATTTATGTATCATCTTGCACCTAGTATCCTATATGGATAGGGAGTTTAAGTTGTTGATATATATTTGTTGATATATGGTGCATGTGTATGGCTATTTGATGATCATGCCTTATTTATTGTTTATTACAGGGTTGGCTGGCTCTCCGTTAACAGTATTAGTGATCTATGAAGATTATGCCCTCGTTTCAAACAAGATGGCTGTGCTCATTCGTCAACTAAATAGATGTATGATTTAACCTAGCATCTTGAAAAGTGGATGTATCAGGAGATGTTGATTGTATCGGGAGATGTTGATGTAGTATGAATCGGTGGTGTTGGTATTACATATATGGGTGATTTATATTGTGATCAATAAAGAATATGTCATTGTATTCATCATGGTTTTTTGTTGATTACTTACTATTTATATAAAACATCTGTCTGAATATGATTTTGTAACTTTATGCAGTATATAATGATCCCTATGCGGAGTTCATATCAGCTGAATTTACAGTAATCTAGATATGTTTTGCAATAGGATACCATTGTGACCAACTTGGTCACTTGCTTGGGTATATACCGCCTGAATACTATAGTTTCGCTGGCTGATTGCAGGTGATACGGTTACAGGCACATTATGTTGACCTGTTGCTATGGTTATGTACTTCCGCCTTTGCTTTACTTCCGCGCATGCACTACTAATACAAGGGTGGCGGTGCGCTTGAAAAATATGGCAAGTAATCGCGCGATTTGAGATTAAATCCCGTGCATGCCCAGCATATGGTTGTGGGCATGACGCGGACTGGTTAGGAGTGCGCGTGCCCTATTGGTTTTTGATGCACACTAAGGGCATGGGCGTTTACTGGATTGGATGAGCCCGCGCCGGCGCTGACTGTCATTTAGGACGCCGGTTTGCAACACAGACTGTATGGAGATATGAGCACAGGAAGCTCTACGATACTGGATGACATCTGATTAACGGAGAGCCACTCCCCCCAGCTATCGCACATGTATGTAATTGCTATTTAATTAATGTTGGTATCTGATTGCTGTATGTGTGATATATATGTATGTGTTATGTCATTGTGCTGCATGCTTGATAAAGACTAGAGATGAGCGAGCACCAAAATGCTCGGGTGCTCGTTGCTCAAGTCGAACTTTCCGCGATGCTCGAGGGTTCGTTTCGAGTAACGAACCCCATTGAAGTCAATGGGCGACTCGAGCATTTTTGTATATCAGCCATGCTCCGCTAAGGTTTTCATTGGTGAAAATCTGCAAAACCCAAGAAAGTGATGGAAACGACACAGAAACGGATAGGGCAGGTGAGGGGCAACATGCTGGGCTGCATCTCAAGTTCACAGGTCCCACTATTAAGCCATAATAGCGGCAAGAGTGGGCCCCCCCCTAACAATTTTTACTTCGGACAAACCCTCATGAGCAAGGCACACCTTAGCTAAGCACCACACTACCTCCAACTAAGAACAAGCACTGCCTATGGGACACACCTCTGCCTCTTCTCCTGGGTTACATGGTGCCCAACCCCCCCGCACGACCCAGTGTCCACAGCACACACCAAAGTGTCCCTGCGCAGCCTTCAGCTGCCCTCATGCCACATGCAGGCCTCACAGCCACACCACCCTCATGTCTATTTATAAGTGCATCAGCCATGAGGAGGAACCGGAGGCACACACTGCAGAGGGTTGGCAGGGCCAGGCAGCGACCCTCTTTAAAAGGGGCGGGGTGATAGCCCACAATGCTGTACAGAAGCAATGAGACATCCAATCCTGTGCCACCTCCGTCAGGAGCTGCAAACGTGGGCATAACAATGGGGAATCCATGTGCCACACAGTATTCATTCTGTCAAGGTGTCGCATAGCTCAATCCACACTGCAAGGGAAAGCCGTCAGCGCTCTGCCCTCTACTCAAGTCAGTCAGTGTCTTTGTGCCAGACAGGTCAAACACCACGATGGGAACTAAGTTTGCACCAACAGCATAGGGGGGGTCCTAGGAAGCCCAAGACATGAACAAAAAAATTGATCTGAGCGGCCAAACATGGCAGACTTGCACCGCGCCCACGACATAGGCCTCGGCCCACAGCTTCAGGAATCTTAGGCAGGAAGCGGACTTTCACTGCACCAAGGACATAGGCCTCTGCACAAACCCTCAGCAATCGCGGGCCTACAGCGGACTCCTATGCTAGCGTAGCTGTGCACGTCCCATTAGCGCTGTATTGCTCCTGTAGTTTGTCCCAATGCAGTGCCCCGGATAGTAGAGCTTACGTCAGATTAAATACAGGTGGGCTTCGGCCCACACTGCATGCCCCAGTCAGACCGGGGTTTTTTTATAAATAGACACAGGCAGGTACAACTCCGCAATGGGAATTCCGTGTGCACCCACAGCATGAGTGGCTCCCTGGAACCCACCGGCAGTACATAAATATATCCCATTGCAGTGCCCTGGACAGCAGAGCTAACGTCAGATTAAATGCAGGTGGGCTTCGGCCAAGAATGTTTTCATAGTTGGAGGAGGAGGAGGGGAAAGTTTTTGAGGCAGTACGTGTTCTGTCCCAGTGTCCGTGGTTATATGCACCTTCCCAGTGACCGCGTCACTGAAAAGTTGTCGCGCCTGTGGAACCTAGTAGCGTGGCCTCGCCACCGTCATGTCTTTGGGAAGCCTCCGTTTCCACTACCCTGTAACATTGCAGTAGCAGCAGTATAGGCAGAGCCGAGAATTAGTAACATTTCAGCGGTAAGAGTATGCACAAACCCCTGTAACATTTCATTGGCAGCAGTGAGGACAGACCCCACTAACATTTAATTTGCAGCAGTATACACAGACCCCAGTAACATTTTAGTAGTATCAGTATAGACAGACTCCAGTAACAGTAACGTACAAGCAGTATAGGCAAAGCAGCAGATTCACATTTCCCTGGCAGCAGTGTAGGGAGAGCATAGTATTGGTAAGATTTCAGTAGTAGGAGTATAGACAGACCCCAGCAACAGTAACGTAGAAGCAGTATGGGCAAAGCCCACTATTATTTACATTTCTGTTATAGCAGTATAGACCTGCCCCAGTAACATTTCCGTTGAAGCATTATGGGCAGAGCCCAGTATTAGCAAAATTACAGTAGTAACAGTATACACCAACCAAGGTAACATTTCAGGAGCAGAAGTATCGGCAGACCGAAGTAACATTTCTGTTGCTGAAGTATAGTCAGACCCCTGTAGCATTACTGTGGCAGAAGTATAGGTAGGCAGAACAGAGTTACATTTTTGTAGCAAATGTGTAGGCCAACCCCAGACACAGTGGTGTACCATGAGTGCATGCGAAGCCCATAAAAATTACTTGGATTACATTGTAGGCGAGGGCCCGAAAAATTGTTGTACCGACAGTACAAATGTACCCCAGAAAAATTGCCCATGCCAAACACAGAGGGCAGGTGAAACCCATTAATCGCTTAGCGTACTGTGGCTTAATTTTTAACTAGGCCTGGAGGCAGCCCAGTCTAAAAAACAATTGGTTCAGTTGGAAGTTTCAATGCTTTAATGAGAATTGAAACAGATAAATATTATTTAGAAAAGTTATATGAGCCTTTTGGCCCACAGAAAAATTTCCCATTCGCGGTGATTACGAGAGGAGTCGGAGGAGGAGGACGAATACCATACACAGATTGACAAAGTTCTTTAGGTAGCGCTGCTGTCCGCTGGTGGACAAGAGAAGTCTGGGGAAATCCAGGCTTTGTTCATCTTTATGAGTGTAAGCCTGTCGCAGCTGTCAGTTGACAGGCGGGTACGCTTGTCCGTGATGATTCCCCCAGCTGCACTAAACACCCTCTCTGACAAGATGCTAGCCGCAGGGCACGCCAACACCTCCAGGGCATACAGCGCGAGTTCGGGCCACGTGTCCAGCTTTGACACCCAGTAGTTGTACAGAGCAGAGGCGTCACGGAGGACGGTGGTGCGATCGGCTGCGTACTCCCTCACCATCTTCTTACAGTGCTCCCTCCGGCTCAGCCTGGACTGGGGAGGTGTGAGATAGTCTTGCTGGGGAGCCATAAAGCTGGCAAAGGCCTTGGAGAGTGTTCCCCTGCCTGCGCTGAACATGCTGCCTGATCTCCATGCCTCCCCTTCTACGTGGCCCTCAGAACTGCGCCTTCTGCCACTAGCGCTGTCAGATGGGAAGTTTACCATCAGTTTGTCCACCAGGGCCCTGTGGTATTGCATCACTCTCAAACCCCTTTCCTCTTCGGGAATGAGAGTGGAAAGGTTCTCCTTATACCGTGGGTCAAGCAGTGTGTACACCCAGTAATCCGTAGTGGCCAGAATGCGTCTAACACGAGGGTCACGAGAAAGGCATGCTAACAAAGTCAGCCATGTGTGCCAGGGTACCTGTATGCAACATATGGCTGTCCTCACTAGGACGATCAGTTTGAGTATCCTCCTCCTCCTCCTCCTCAGGCCATACACGCTGAATGGATGAGAGGCAAGCTGCATGGGCACCCTCTGCAGTGGGCCCAGCTGTCTCTTCCTCAGGCTCCTCCCCCTCCTCCTCCTCCTCCTTCTCCATGCGCTGAGATATAGACATGAGGGTGCTCTGACTATCCAGCGACATACTGTCTTCCACCGCCTCCGTTTCCGCCCGCAAAGCATCAGCCTTTATGCTTTGCAGGGAACTTCTCAACAGGCATAGCAGGGGAATGGTGACGCTAATGATTGCAGCATCGCCGCTCACCATCAGGGTGGACTCCTCAAAGTTTCCAAGGACCTGGCAGATATCTGCCATCCAGGCCCACTCCTCTGTAAAGAATTGAGGAGGCTGACTCCCACTTCGCCGCCCATGTTGGAGTTGGTATTCCACTATAGCTCTATGCTGCTCATACAGCCGGGCCAACATGTGAAGCGTAGAGTTCCACCGTGTGGGCACGTCGCAAAGTAGTCGGTGCACTGGCAGATTAAACCGATGTTGCAGGGTGCGCAGGGTGGCAGCGTCCGTGTTGGACTTGCGGAAATGTGCGCTGACCCGGCGCACCTTGCCGAGGAGGTCTGACAAGTGTGGGTAGCCTTTCAGAAACCGCTGAACCACCAAATTAAAGACGTGGGCCTGGCATGGCACGTGCGTGAGGCTGCTGAGCTGCAGAGCCGCCACCAGGTTACGGCCGTTGTCACACACGACCATACCCGGTTGGAGGCTCTGTGGCGAAAGTCAGACCGTGCAACAGTTCGTGGGCCGTGGGACTCTTCTCTCCTAAGCTGAGTAATTTCAGCACGGCCTGCTGATGCTTGCCCACCACTGTGCTGCTGCGCCGCGCGACACCAACTGCTGGCAACGTCCTGCTTGCGAGGTAGAGGTTACGTTGGAGGAGGAGGAGGAGGAGGAGGAGGGTGGTTTAGTGGAGGTGGCATACACCGCCGCAGATACCAGCACCGATCTGGGGCCAGCAATTCTGGGGGTGGGTAGTACATGAGCGGTCCCAGGCTCTGACTCGGTCCCAGCCTCCACTAAATTCACTCAATGTGCCGTCAGGGAGATATAGTGGCCCTGCCCGCCTGTGCTTGTCCACGTGTCTGTTGTTAAGTGGACCTTGGCAGTAACCGAGTTGGTGAGGGCGCGTACGAGGTTGCGTGAGACGTGGTCGTGCAGGGCTGGGACGGCACACCGTGAAAAATAGTGGCAACTGGGGACAGAGTAGCGCGGGGCTGCTGCCGCCATCATGTTTTTGAACGCCTCAGTTTCCACCAGCCTGTAGGGGAGCATCTCCAGGCTGATCAATTTGGCTATGTGGACATTTAAAGCTTGAGCGTGCGGGTGCGTGGCGGCATATTTGCGCTTTCGCTCCAACGATTCTCTTAGCGACAGCTGGACGCTGCGTTGAGAGACATTGCTGGATGGGGCTGAGGACAGCGGAGGTGAGGGTGTGGGTCCAGGCCAGGAGACGGTCGTGCCTGTGTCCTGAGAGGGGGGTTGGATCTCAGTGGCAGGTTGGGGCCCAGGGGGAGAGGCAGTGGCGCAAGCTGGAGGCGGTGAACGGCTTTCGTCCCACCTTGTGGGGTGCTTGGCCATCATATGCCTGCGCATGCTGGTGGTGGTGAGGCTGGTGGTGGTGGCTCCCCGGCTGATCTTGGCACAACAAAGGTTGCACACCACTGCTCGTCGGTCATCCGGCGTCTCCATGAAAAACTGCCACACCTTAGAGCACCTTGGCCTCTGCACGGTGGCTTGGCGCGAGGGGGTGCTTTGGAAACAGCTGGTGGATTATTTGATTGTGCCCTGCCTCTACCTCTGGCCACCCCACTGCCTCTTCCAACCTGTCCTGTGGCTGCAATTGCCTCCCCCTCTGAAGACTGGTCCTCAGTTGGCTTATTACACCAGGTGGGGTCAGTCACCTCATCGTCCAGCGGCTCTTCCTCCAAATCCTGTGCGCTCCTCCCTCGGACTTACTGCCCTTACTACTACCTCACTGATAAACAACTGTGTCTCATCGTCATCGTCCTCCTCACCCACTGAAAGCTCTTGAGACAGTTGCCGGAAGTCCCCAGCCTCATCCCCCGGACCCCGGGAACTTTCCAAAGGTTGGGCATCGGTCACGACAAACTCCTCCGGTGGGAGAGGAACCATTGCTGCCCAATCTGGGCAGGGGCCCGAGAACAGTTCCTGGGAGTCTGCCTGCTCCTCAGAATGTGTCATTTTCATGGAGTGAGGAGGCTGGGAGGAAGGAGGAGCAGCAGCCAGAGGATTCAGAGTTGCAGCAGTGGACAGCGTAGAAGACTGGGTGGTCGATAGATTGCTGGATGCACTTTCTGCCATCCACGACAAGACCTGCTCACACTGCTCGGTTTTTAATAAGGGTCTACGACATGGACCCAAAAATTGTGATATGAAGCTGGGGACCCCAGAAACTGTCCTCTCTCCTAATGCCGCAGCAGTCGGCTGCGATTTACCTGGACCAGGAACTCGGCCTATGCCCACACCCTCACTTGGGACTCCGCGTTCTCGACCACGACCGCGTCCTCTGCCCCTACCCCTACCCCTCAGCATGCTGGATTAAGAATCGAGCAGAAACAGAGCGGTGCTTGTGAATTATTGCCGCGCAGTTGCTGGCTGCCAGCTGTAATATAACGCTAAATGAAGCCAGAGATAAATTATAAGGAAGGCTGCACGCAGGCTAGGCTGTGAACTATGCAGTTTGGATGGACATAAAGTCCCACAGGCCACGCAGGCACAGGCACTGGGTAACTGTTAGCCGTAAAAAGGAAATTTTTTTTTAATCTCCTTATTTTACTCTGCAATGCAGCCTGAGGCTAGGCAGTGTGTATTGCACTTTCAATCTATGGGTGTCTATCTATCCTTGGTTTTATAATAATTCGTTTTCACTCACTCTCGCATGGAGAGAAAATCTCGCGATTTTCTCGCCAGAGTGAAAGTTCCCTGAGGGCACGATGTGAGAGTGAGTGAAAACGCACAATTACGAAACCAATGATTTTCAATGGTTTCATTCCGATCTGTGAGGTTTCATTCCCACTCACACGATGTTAAAAAAGCAACGCACCAAAAAACGCAAGTTGCGTTGCGTTTTTAACATTAGAAAGTCCCATTGACAATTGGAAAAAACCTTCAGGTCGCCACGACAACCAGAATGAAAACATCAATTCTTTGTATTGCTGACCACATTCAGAAAACTTGAAATTATGACGTTCAATACAAATTTATGAACACAGTGATTTATTTTTCATTCCGTGATTAACAGGCTTTATTGATAAAAAGTATGAAACTCACTTTAGATATGTAACAAGTTCATACCTGATTAAATCCATGTATGATGTCAGGTTTTTTATCCATGTACAGTTCGGGGGGAGATGTCACACTTTCTTCCCTTGTCCTGTTGCTAGGTAGATTTCTCCAGGAGAAGACATAAGTTTCCAGGGAAGAGATCACTTCCTGCAGCTGGAAGAAAAGGTCATGCTGATATGCTGAAAAAAAGAGGTTAAAAATATACTAATATCAGTGAATTAGTTCACAAGTAACAAGAGTTAAAATTATATTATATTTTATTAGATTTCAGTTGGAATGCCCTCTATTGGTTGAGAATGTATTGGGATATGTTAATGCTATGATTGCGTTGTTTATACTTCATTTTGCAGGAAGAGTCAGAAGAAAGGGGCAGTCCAAGCAACCAGAGGGAGAAAACCAAGAAATTAAATGCACTGATGCCCAACCATTTTTTTTCCTCCGAAAAGGAAGCTCAGGGTGGGTCAGTGTATGCGGTCAGCCCTCCACAGGCAATGTGGAAACAGAAGTGCCAGCTCCCGGTGCTCACAGTGACATAGAGTCTACTTAGGGGAAGGACAACAAAGAGGACGTGGACAATGATGAGGTGCTTGACCCAACATAGACAGACAGACAGAATCATGATACCACCTCACAGGAAAAAAAGGAAGAGACAGACGTTGCAGGGCAGCATCATGTTAAGGGTGGACACCGACTGGCATTTTTTTTCTCCACTGCGATGCGAGAGTAAAGTTCAAGTCTCGCATCGCAGTGCGAGAAAAAAGGCGGCATGACGCCGGGATATCGGCATCACGCCAGGATATCGCCAGTCTTTTCAATGGGGCCAGCAGCAGCAGCGCTAGCCACATTGAAAAGAGATGGACCGCAGAGATGAAGAAAACTCCTGCCACAGCTGTCACAGCTGTCACAGCTGTGGCAGAAGTCCCCAGCATTCTATTCCATTGCTTTCAATGGGATCGGCACTGCTTCCAATCCCATTGAAAGCAATGGTTTCAGCCAAGCCCCGCATTAAGATTATCGGGGAAGGGCTTGAAATATAAGCCCTTCCCCGATAATCTGCCAAAAGTGTGTAAAAAAAAAAAGAAAAATTATACTCACCTCTCCTGCGCTCAGCCGCGTCCTCCTTCTGGCTCCCCGACACTGCTATAAAGCTCTTTCAGCAGTCAGGGATTTAAAAATCCCCGCCTCCTGAAAGGGCTGTGCAGATTGGCTGAGGGCTCAGCCAATAGCAGCTGCTGCTTAGCTATTGGCTGAGCGCTCAGCCAATCACACATAGCTCTTAGCTTTTCATTCATAAATAGCTATATCTTACCTTATATTTCAAGCCCTTCCCCGATAATCATTCAGCGGGACTTGGCAGAAAGCATTGATTTCAATGGGATCGGCAGCAGTGCCGATCCCATTGAAAGCAATGGAATAGAATGCCACGGACTTCTGCCACAGCTGTGGCAGAGGATTCCTTCATCCCCGCAGTCCCCGCGGGGATGAAGGAAACTCCTGCCACAGTTGTCACAGCTGTGGCAGAAGTCCGCGGCATTCTTCCTACGCTTTCAATGGGGCTAGCGCTCCTATCGCTGGCCTCATTGAAACCACTTGCGATATGCCGGTTCTATACCGGCATCTTTCTTGCGCTGCGAGGCGAGAGTTTTCTCGTGCTCTCGCAGCTCAAGAGAGAAAAAAAAAAAAAAAAATCGCAAGTGTGCGTCCACCCTAAGACAGAGAGTAAGGTGTTGCAGACAAACATAAGAGCTGTACTGTCGCCATCAGCTACTACTAGTCGCAGCAGCACCAACATCAGGTCCGCTCTCAGAACTTGAAACCGCACATGATGACAGAAGAGCGGCCATCTGTAAGATTTTGAGTAAGCATTTAAAATGCTGCAAGAATTAAAACAGTCTCAAGACAATGTGTCAAAAGAACTCACACCATCCACTGCCTCGGAGAACCGGCCTGGACCCTCTTTCATAGCTGTAGCTCCCTCTTCCTCCTTGTTTATTCAACAGACTATAAGCATAGAGAGGCAGTTGTCACATTCGTCCTTGACTGCCAACATGAACAGAGTATGGGGGGCAGCCAAGACAGACGCGGGAAAGCGCTGGTACTGGTGGCTATATGCAGAATGGACAGGGAGCACTTCTGCAGGAAGGTGAAGGTCTGTATATCGTGACAGTGCAACGAAAATGTAAAATAAACTAAGGGAAAACCTTTCCCTGCAAACCCCTACCTCGGGAGGGAGCCCTGCCTAATCGGGGGGCCTATCGCTTCCGACAGGTGCGGACCCACACTCGTACCTAGGCCACTACCAATCCCTACCAGGAAGCCCTAAACTCACGGGGTACAGTGCACAGAAATAAACAGAACAAAAACAGATAAACAATAGACACAAACAGGGAACAAACCAAAACAGCAGAGCCAGACACACAGCAGGTCTGAGCAGGAGGACTGCTAAGGGATCACTGGAAATTGATCAGCAACTCCCAGGCAGCAAGAGCTGGATATTATAGGGAGGAGGGAGAAGCCAATTGGCTGACAGAAATGTCAATCACCAGCCATACTTCTCAGACACTAGCAGGACTAATTAACCTAGACTAGAAAGCACAGGAGCTGATAACCCTGGCAAGTCTGGATAGAACCTACAGAAACTAGGTGTTCTGGCAAATAATTAACTATGTGCTGACTGAGACGTGACAGCAGTTTTGTATAGGGGCAGTAGTACACCAACTTCAGGCCTCTCCTCTCCAATTGATGATCAGACTACAAGCTTTAGAGCCATTTCCCAGGAGTGGGAAATGGAGAGCAGAAATCAAGCCTTCAGCACAACCTTTACCGACATTAACAACAACCCCATTGTCAGGATTAGAACCAGCAGCCTCTTGTACTCCAAGCAGTAGCCCAACCTATAGCTCCCCTGAGTCCTAATATCTTGTTAGTCATCCCTTGTCTCCTGTTCCGCATTCCTGGCTCTGTGTCTTCCCGTCCAGTTCCATGCCGTGTCTTGTTTCTTCCCCAATTAGCCCTGTATATAAACCTGGCCCTGTTCCCTCCTTCCTTGCCTGTTTATTTTGTCACGTGTCTGGCGCGGGACTAGAATCTCGTGTTGTAGCCACGTTACGAAAACAAGTTGCAGAGTTACAAGAATTCTGTGCCACGTACCAGGAGAAGGTCTCTACCTCTTCAGAGGCTGATGTTCCTATGTTGTTGCTGTCAAGATTTTGTGGGGGCCGCTGCCGAAACTGAGGGTTTTTAAACCAATGCTGCATTTACTTTCAGATGAGACCCATGCCATTTACCAATGACTGGAAAAAGGTGATGTTTGTTTAATGTCTTTACACCTGGAAGGTAAAGCACTTGCTTGGGCCTCGCCTTATGTGGAAAGTAACAGCACCCTCCTACATAACCTCAGCACTAGAGATGCGCGAGCACCAAAATGCTCGGGTGCTCGTTGCTCGAGTCGAACTTTCCGCGATGCTCGAGGGTTCGTTTCGAGTAACAAACCCCATTGAAATCAATGGACGACTCGAGCATTTTTGTATATCAGCCATGCTCCGCTAAGGTTTTTATTTGTGAAAATCTGGAAAACCAAAGAAAGTGATGGGAACGACACAGAAACGGATAGGGCAGGCAAGGGGCAACATGCTGGGCTGCATTTCAGGTTCCCAGGTCCCACTATTAAGCCACAATAGCGGCAAGAGTGCCCCCCCCCCCCAACAATTTTTACTTCGGACAAACCCTCATTAGCAAGGCACACCTTAGCTAAGCACCACACTGCCTCCAACTAAGCACAAGCACTGCCTGCGGGACACACCGCTGCCTCTTCTCCTGGGTTACATGCTCCCCCCCCGCACGACCCAGTGTCCACAGCGCACACAAAAGTGTCCCTGCGCAGCCTTCAGCTGTCCTCATGCCACACACTGGTCTCATAGCCACACCACCCTCATGTCTATTTATAAGTGCGTCTGCCATGAGGAGGAACCGGAGGCACACACTGCAGAGGGTTGGCAGGGCCAGGCAGCGACCCTCTTAAAAAGGGGCGGGCCGATAGCCCACAATGCTGTACAGTAGCAATGAGAAATCCAATCCTGTGCTACCTCCGTCAGGAGCTGCAAACGTGGGCATAGCAATGGGGAATCCATGTGCCACACAGTATTCATTCTGTCAAGGTGTCGCATAGCTCAATCCACACTGCAAGGGGAAAGCTGTCTGCGCTCTGCCCCCTACCCAAGTCAGTCAGTGTCTTTGTGCCAGACAGGTCAAACACTGCGATGGGAACTAAGTTTGCACCAACAGCATAGGTGGGTCCTAGGAAACCCAAGACATGAACAAAAATTGATCTGAGCAGCCAAACATGGCAGACTTGCACCCGCCCACGACATAGGCCTCGGCCCACAGCTTCAGGAATCCTAGGCAGGAAGCGGACTTTCACTGCACCAAGGACATAGGCCTCTGCACAAACCCTCAGCAATCGTGGACCTACAGCGGACTCCAATGCTAGCGCAGCTGTGCACGTCTCATTAGCGATGTATCGCTCCTGAAGTTTGTCCCAATGCAGTGCCCCGGATAGTAGAGCTAACGTCAGATTAAATGCAGGTGGGCTTCGGCCCACACTGCATGCCCCAGTCAGACTGGGGTTTTTTATAAGTATACACAGGCAGGTACAACTCCGCAATGGGAATTCTGTGTACACCCACAGCATGGGAGGGTCCCAGGAAGCGACCAGCGGTACATCAATAAATCCCATTGCATTGCCCAGTACAGCTGAGGTAACGTCAGATTAAATGCAGGTGGGCCTCGGCCCACACTGCATGCCCCAGTCTGACCGGGGTTTTTAATACATAGACACAGGCAGGAACAACTCCCCTATGTGAAGTCCCTGTGGACCCACAGCATGGGTGGCTCCCTGGAACCCACCGGCGGTACATAAATACATCCCATTGCAGTGCCCTGGACAGCAGAGCTAACGTTAGATTAAATACAGGTGGGCTTCGGTCCACACTGCATGCCCCAGTCAGACTGGGGTTCTTTATGAGTAGACACAGGCAGGTACAACTCTGTGCGGACCCACAGCAGGGGTGGCTTCCTGGAACCCACCGGCGGTACATAAATATATCCCATTGCAGTGCAATGGACAGCAGAGCTAACGTAAGATTAAATGCAGGTAGGCTTCGGCCCACACTGCATGCCCCAGTCAGACTGGGGTTCTTTATAAGTATAGACAGGCAGGTACAACTCCGCAATGGGAATTCCGTGTGCACCCACAGCATGGGTGGGTCCCAGGAAGCCACCGGCGGTACATCAATAAATCCCATTTCATTGCCCAGCACAGCTGAGGTAACGCCAGATTAAATGCAGGTGAGCTTTGGCCCACACTGCATGCCCCAGTCTGACCGGGGTTTTTAATACGTAGACACAGGCAGGAACAACTCCCCTATGTGAAGTCCCTGTGGACCCACAGCATGGGTGGCTCCCTGGAACCCACTGGCGGTACATAAATATATCCCATTGCAGTGCCCTGGACAGCAAAACTAACGTCTGATTACATACAGGTGGGCTTCGGCCAAGAATGTTTTCATTGTTGGAGGAGGAGGGGGATGTTTTTGAGGCAGTACGTGTCGTGTCCCCGTGTCCGTGGTTATATGCACCTTACCAGTAACCGCATTGGTGGGATAGTGGTTGCGACTGTGGACCTATTAGCACGGTTTTATTTCGTTGTTTTTCGGAATGTGGCCAGGATTAAGTGGGCCGTGGTGGGGGGCTTTCTTATTGTGTCGTTTAAGGTGAAATTCTTGGACTGCCGCTAGACGGACCACTGCAAAAGCATTTGCCAAGAATGTTTTCATTGTTGGAAGAGGAGGACGGGGATGTTTTTGAGGCAGCACGTGTCCTGTCCCCGTGTCCGTGGTTATATGCACCTTACCTGTAACCGAGTTGGTGGGATAGTGGTTGCGACTGTGGACCTATTAGTGCGGTTTTATTTCGTTGGTTTTCGGAATGTGGCCAGGATTAAGTGGGCCGTGGTGGGGGGCTTCCTTATTGTGTCGTTTAAGATGAAATTCTTGGACTGCCGCCAGACGGACGACTGCGAAAGCATTTGCCAAGAATGTTTTCGATGTTGGAGGAGGACGGGGATGTTTTTGAGGCAGTACGTGTCCTGTCCCCGTGTCCATGGTTATATGCACCTTCCCAGTGACTGCGTCGCTGAAAAGTTGTCGCGCCTGGGTACCTAGTAGCGCGGCCTCGCCACCATCATGTCTTTGGGAAGCCTCCGTTTCCACAACCCTGTAACATAGCAGTAGCAGCAGTATAGACAGACCCCAGTAACAGTTACGTAGAAGCAGTATGGGCAAAGCAGCAGATTCACATTACCCTGGAAGCAGTGAAGGGAGAGCACAGCATTTGTAACATTTCAGTAGTAGCAGTATAGACAGACCCCAGTAACAGTTACGTAGAAGCAGTATGGGCAAAGCAGCAGATTCACATTTCCCTGGCAGCAGTGTAGGGAGAGCATAGTATTTGTAACATTTCAGTAGTAGCAGTATAGTCAGACCCCAGTAACATTTACGTAGAAGCAGTATGGGCAGAGCCCACTATTAGTTACATTTCTGTTATAGCAGTATAGACATGCCCCAGTAACATTTCCGTTGAAGCATTATGGGCAGAGCCCGGTATTAGTAAAATTACAGTAGTAACAGTATACACCAACCAAGGTAACATTTCAGGAGCAGAAGTATCAGCAGACCGAAGTAACATTTCTGTTGCTGAAGTCAGACGCCTGTAGCATTACTGTGGCAGAAGTATAGGTAGGCAGAACAGAGTTACATTTCTGTAGCAAAAGTGTAGGCCAACCCCAGACACAGTGGTGTACCATGAGTGCAGGCGAAGCCCATAAAAATTACTTGGATTACATTGTAGGCAAGGGCCCGAAAAATTGGTGTACCGACAGTACAAATGTACCCCAGAAAAATTGCCCATGCCCCACCCAGAGGGCAGGTGAAACCCATTAATTGCTTAGCGTACTATGGCTTAATTTTTAACTAGGCCTGGAGGCAGCCCAGTCAAAATAAAAATTGGTTCAGGTGGAAGTTTCAATGCTTTAATGAGAATTGAAACAGATAAATATTATTTAGAAAAGTTATATGAGCCTTTTGGCCCACAGAAACATTGCCCGTTCGCGGTGATTACGAGAGGTTTCAGGAGGAGGAGCCGGAGGAGGAGGACGAATATCATGCACAGATTAACAAAGGTCTTTAGATATCGCTGCTGTCCGCTGGTGGAGAAGAGAAGTCTGGGGAAATCCTGGCTTTGTTCATCTTTATGAGTGTAAGCCTGTCGGCACTGTCAGTTGACAGGCGGGTACACTTGTCTATGATGATTCCCCCAGCTGCACTAAACACCCTCTCTGACAAGACGCTAACCGCAGGGCAAGCCAACACCTCCAGGGCATATAGCGCGAGTTTGGGCCAAGTGTCCAGCTTTGACACCCAGTAGTTGTACGGAGCAGAGGCATCACGGAGGACGGTGGTACTATCGGCTACGTACTCCCTCACCATCTTCTTACAGTGCTCCCTCCGACTCAGCCTGGACTGGGGAGGTGTGACACAGTCTTGCTGGGGAGCCATAAAGCTGGCAAAGGCCTTGGAGAGTGTTCCCCTGCCTGCGCTGAACATGCTGCCTGATCTCTGCGCCTCCCCTTCTACTTGGCCCTCGGAACTGCGCCTTCTGCCACTAGCGCTGTCAGATGGGAAGTTTACCATAAGTTTTGTATTGCATCACTCTCAAACCCCTTTCCTCTTCGGGAATGAGAGTGGAAAGGTTCTCCTTATACCGTGGGTCAAGCAGTGTGTACTCCCAGTAATCCGTAGTGGCCAGAATGCGTCTAACGCGAGGGTCACGAGAAACGCATGCTAACATAAAGTCAGCCATGTGTGCCAGGGTACCTCTATGCAACATATGGCTGTCCTTAGTAGGAAGATCACTTTTAGTATCCTCCTCCTCCTCCTTAGGTCATACACGCTGAATGGATGAGAGGCAAGCAGCATGGGTACCCTCTGCAGTCGGCCCAGCTGTCTCTTCCTCCTTTAGGCTCCTCCCCCTCCTCCTCCTCCATGTGCTGAGATATAGACATACTGTCTTCCACCGCCTCCGTTTCCACCCGCAAAGCATCAGCCTTTATGCTTTGCAGGGAACTTCTCAACAGGCATAGCAGGGGAATGGTGACACTAATGATTGCAGCATCGCGCTCACCATCAGGGTGGACTCCTCAAAGTTTCCAAGGACCTGGCAGATATCTGCCATCCAGGCCCACTCCTCTGTAAAGAATTGAGGAGACTGACTCCCACTTCGCCGCCCATGTTGGAGTTGGTATTCCACTATAGCTCTACGCTGCTCATACAGCCGGGACAACATGTGAAGCGTAGAGGTCCACCGTGTGGGCATGTCGCAAAGCAGTTGCCATGCTGCAGGGTGCGCAGGGTGGCAGCGTCCGTGTTGGACTTGCGGAAATGTGCGCTGACCCGGCGCACCTTGCCGAGCAGGTCTGACAAGTGTGGGTAGCCTTTCAGAAACCACTGAACCACCAAATTAAAGATGTGGGGCAGGCACGTGCGTGAGGCTGCCGAGCTGCAGAGCCGCCACCAGGTTATGGCCACTGTCACACACGACCATGCCCGGTTAGAGGCTCAGTGGCAAAAGACAGCGATCGGTCTGCTCTGTCAGACCATGCAACAGTTCGTGGGCCGTGTGCCTCTTCTCTCCTAAGCTGCGTAATTTCAGCACAGCCTGCTGATGCTTGCCCACCGCTGGGCTGCTGCGCCGCACGACACCGACTGCTGGCGACGTGCTGCTGCTAACAAGTCTTGATTGCGAGGTAGAGGTTGCATTGGAGGAGGAGGAGGAAGGTTTAGTGGAGGTGGCATACACCGCCGCAGATACCAGCACCGATCTGGGGCCCGCAATTCTGGGGGTGGGTAGTACATGAGCGGTCCCAGGCTCTGACTCGGTCCCAGCCTCCACTAAATTCACCCAATGTGCCGTCAGGGAGATATAGTGGCCCTGCCCGCCTGTGCTTGTCCACGTGTCCGTTGTTAAGTCGACCTTGCCAGTAACCGAGTTGTGAGGGCGCGTACAATGTTGCGTGAGACGTTGTCGTGCAGGGCTGGGACGGCACACTGTGAAAAATAGTGGCGACTGGGGACAGAGTAGTGCACGGCTGCCGCTGCCATCATGTTTTTGTACACCTCAGTTTCCTCCAGCCTGTAGGGGAGCATCTCCAGGCTGATCAATTTGGCTATGTGGAAATTTAAAGCTTGAGCGTGCGGGTGCGTGACGGCGTATTTGCGCTTTCGCTTCAACGATTCTCTTAGCGACAGCTGGACGCTGCACTGAGAGACATTGCTGGATGGGGCCGAGGACAGTGGGGGTGAAGGTGTGGGTCCAGGCCAGGAGACGGTCGTGCCTGTGTCGTGAGAGGTGAGTTGGATCTCAGTGGCAGGTTGGGGCCCAGGGGGAGAGGCAGTGGCGCAAGCTGGAGGCGGTGAACGGCCTTCGTCCCACCTTGTGCGGTGCTTGGTGCGAGGGGGTGCTTTGGGAAACAGCTAGTGCATTATTCGCTCTGGCCCTGCCTCTACTCCTGGCCACCCCACTGCCTCTTCCAACCTGTCCTGTGGCTGCAATTGCCTCCCCCTCTGAAGACCTGTCCTCAGTTGGCTTATCACACCAGCTGGGGTCAGTCACCTCATCGTCCAGCGGCTCTTCCTCCGAATCCTCTGTGCGCTCCTCCCTCGGACTTACTGTCCTTACTACTACCTCACTGATAAACAACTGTGTCTCATCGTCATCGTCCTCCTCACCCACTGAAAGCTCTTGAGACAGTTGCCGGAAGTCCCCAGCCTCATCCCCCGGACCCTGGGAACTTTCCAAAGGTTGGGCATCGGTCACGACAAACTTCTCCGGTGAGAGAGGAACCATTGCTGCCCAATCTGGGCAGGGGCCTGAGAACAGTTCCTGGGAGTCTGCCTGCTCCTCAGAATGTGTCATTTTCATGGAGTGAGGAGGCTGGGAGGAAGGAGGAGCAGCAGCCAGAGGATTCAGAGTTGCAGCAGTGGACAGCGAAGAAGACTGGGTGGTCGATAGATTGCTGGATGCACTTTCTGCCATCCACGACAGGACCTGCTCACACTGCTTATTTTTTAAAAAAGGTCTACGACGTGGACCCAAAAATTGTGATATGAAGCTGGGGACCCCAGAAACTGTCCTCTCTCCTACTCCCGCAGCAGCCGGCTGCGATTCACCTGGACTAGGAACTCGTCCTATGCCCACACCCTCACTTGGGACTCCGCATCCTCGACCGTGACTGCGTCCACGTCCTCTACCCCTCAGCATGCTGGATTAAGAATCGAGCAGAGACAGAGCGGTGTAAAAATGTTTGTGAATTAAGAAAATTTGTGGTTTCTTGGCGTACACTTACAGACAGACTGAGCTGAGGCAACGCAAAGTGCGGACAGAAAAATTTTTTAATGAAGGCTGCACTTAGGCCTTGCGGTGCACTATGCAGTTTGGATGGACGTGAAGTCCCACAGGCCACGCAGGCAAATGCACTGGGTCACCGGTAGCTGTAAAAAGGATTTCTTTTTTAAATCTCCTGTTTTTTCTAGGCAATGCAGGCTGAAGCTATGCAGTGTGTATTGCACTTTCAATGTATGGGCGCCTGACACACCGTGCAATTGTCAGACAAGACAGCACGCGTATAACACAGAGCGGCGTAGGAAATTTGAAGGTTTCTTGGCGTACACTTACAGGCAGACTGAGCTGAGGCAACGCAAAGTGCGGACAGAAAAATATTTAAATGAAGGCTGCACTTAGGCTCTGCTGTGCAATACTGAGGTACTACAACTCCCAGCAACCACGGAGTTAAATGCACACGGTCACAGGTTGCCCTAAGAAGAACCGTTGGGGTTCTTTTAGACAGGATTCTACACTACCACTGTCCCTGCCTGACCAATACTGCCCCTATACTCAAGTACAGCCTGCAGTCTGAGAACGCTATAGCCTGCACGCCCGATATACATTTAAAAAAAATGTGCAAAACTGCTCACAGCAGCCACAACAGTAATGCACAAGGTGAGCTGTGGCCCTAAGAAGGACCGTTGTGGTTCTTGAAGACGCTAACACTGTCCCTATAGCAGCAGCAGCACTTTCCCTGATCTCTCTTAGCGTGTGTCTGTGGCGAGCCGCGTGCGGGGCTGATTTAAATATTCGGGGGTCACTTGATCTCGCCAGCCACTCACTGCAGGGGGGTGGGATAGGGCTGGAACGTCACAGGAGGAAGTTGTAATGCCTTCCCTGTGTTTCTATTGGCCAGAAAAGGGCGCCAATTTCTCAGGGAAGGAAATGTAATTGAGTCGAGTGCCGCGTGGTGCTCGTCTTGAGTAACGAGCGTCTCGAACACCCTAATACTCGAACGAGTATAAAGCTCGGACGAGTGCGCTCACTCATCTCTACTCAGTACCTTCATCGTGGCTATGGATCAAGTGTTTGATGACCCCAACCACTGTGTAATGGTCAAAAGAAGGTTGCATAATGCTAAGGAAGAGGCAAAAAAGACTGATCGCCAAAGAGAGCAAAAATAACCCTAAACTATTTTTTTAATTATATTAACAGCAAAAGGATTCGCTGGCCCTTTAACAAATAATGCAGAAATCATAGGAGACGAGTGGGGGAAGGCAAATCTATTAAATAATTTCTTTTCAAGAGTATTCACGAACGAAAAGGAAATGTCACACGAGCTGCAGGGGAATTAAAACGAATCCCCCACTAAATATTGCATACCTAACACAGGAGGAAGTACAGAGCCGGTTAAAGAGGATTAAAATTGATAAATTGATAAATCAATTCCAGATGGAATACACCCAAGGGTTCAAAGGGAAGTAAGTGATGTGATTGCCAGACCGCTATTTCTTATATTTATGGACACTATCAAGACCGGGGTTTGTACCATTGGATTGGAGCTTTGCCAGTGTGGTTCCAATTTACAACAAGGGGTCCAAAAGAGAGCCTGGTAACTACAGGCTGGTAAGTCTCACTTCAATAACTGGAAAAATATTTTAGGAGTTTCTGAGAGACTCCATCCTAGAATACCTCAAGGAGAACAGCAGTATAAGCCCTCATCAGCACGGGTTCATGAAGGGTCGATCATGTCAGACCAATCTGATCAGCTTCTATGATAAGCTCTAGGCTGGACCTGGGAGAGTCTATTGATCTTGTATATCTGGATTTCTCTAAAGCATTTGACACCGTGCCACATAATAGGCTGATATATGAAATGAGACAGCTCGGTCTGGGTGAAAACGTGTGTATCTGGGTAAAGAACTGGCTCAGAGATAGAAAGCAGAGGGGGGTAATAAATGGTTTGTACTCTGATTGGGCAACCCTTGCTAGTGGGGGAGCCACAGGGTTCAGTATTAGGCCCGATTCCGTTCAATATATTTATCAACGACCTGATAAAGGGGCTGCACAGTAAAATATCAATATTTGCAGATGATACAAAATTATGCAAGATAATAAATACAACGGAGGACAATGTACGGCTATAAAAGGACCTAGAAAAATAGCAAATGAAGTTCAATACTGATAAATGTGGGGGGATGCACATGGGCAGGAGAAATGGATGTCACCAATATACACTAAATCTGGTACCGCTAGGAAAAAGTGATATGGAAAAAGACCTAGGGGTACTAGTGGATTGTAGATTTAATTTAAGCAACCAATGACAGTCATCTGCTGCAAAAGCTAATAAAGTCTTGGGGTGCATTAAAAAAGCATAGGGGTGAGGGACGAGAACATTATTCTTCCACTATACAAGGCACTTGTCAGGCCTCACATGGAATACTGTGTACAGTTCTGGACACCGGTGCTCAGGAAAGATGTTGCAGTGCTTGAGGGGGTACATAGAAGGGCAACTAAACTAATAAATGGAATGAGAGGACTGGAATACCCAGAGAGGCTATCAAAATTAGAATTATTCTCCCTGGAAAAAAGACGGCTAAGGGGTGATCAAATAACTCTGTATAAATCCATGAGGGGACAATACAAGGATCTCTCCCATTATCTGCTTATACCCAGGACTGCGACAGTAATGACAGGGCAGAAGAAAGCCAGATTCATCACTAACACAGAAGAGGGTGCTTTACTGTAAGAGCAGCGAGATTGGGGAACTCTCTGCCTGAGGACGTGGTGATGGCAAAATCTATTGAGGAATTTAAGAGGGGACTAGACATTCTTCTAGCGCACTATGATATTACAGGATATAGACATTAGGTGACCAGCGGGGTTGTTGTTCCAGGTCTTACATTTAGGTAGGAACTATCAAAGGTTCATCCAGGGATTGTTTTGACTGCCATTATGGAGTCGGGATGGAATTTTTCCCCTGCATGAGCTAATTGGCTTCTGCCTTTTGGGGGTTGAAACGGGCTGAACTAGATGGACACTGTCTTCCTTCAGCCTAACCTACTATATTACTATGTTACTATGTAATCTTTAGCAGGGTCAGCGTTTGGTCGCCAAATATACGGTGGAATTTCACTGTTGGGCCAATGACATTGTTTGGAACACTGCCACACAGCAGAGTCAGTTCCGAAGAGGACTTTTGGAAAGAGTTAAAGATGAGCTGGCCGGAGTAGAGACCCCAGATGTTTTGGAAAACTTAATTCAATAAAGTATCGGCATAGATCAGAGAATTACAGAACGACGAAAGGAGAAGTCACCCATCCTATTTGTTCAGTCCATCCACCCTAAACACCCAACCAAGATTGAACTCTTCACCCGAACCAATGAAGATCAATGTCATCCACAAACCCCTCTCCATTGCAGAGAAAAAGAGGCACTGCTCTGAGAGTTTATGCATGTACTGGGAGGTTCCGTTCATTATGCTACAAACTGTCCTAATAAGTTCTAGAGGACTATCGCTCTCACACATGCTAAGACCATAATTAACCCTACCACCCTGAAAGGGCTGGATACTGCTCTGCCAACCATCCCATTCGTTACCCAAGAAGACAAGGGGAGTTATCACACATCCCCCCACTTCCTTACCCCTATTAAGATAACTATGGGAAGCCGCAACATCTTAGGCTTCAGGAGCAGGAGGGAATTTCATGGACTGTCAATATGCTCCTGACAACCGTATTGCAACCAGAGCTAAAACCGAACCTGTTGACATAGAAATGGTGGATGGATCCTGTCTCTTTTGGGGGCCTGTCACTCAGGAGACAAGTGATCTGGATATTCGCATAGAGCCAGATCATCATGAGACGATCAGTTTTCATCTCATCTCCTCTCTGAAATTTACAGTCATCCTAGGAATCCTTTGGTTCTCTACTCACAACCCAGCCATCAACTGGGAATCAAGAACTATCACCTTCCCCTCAGAGCATTGTAAGGTTAATTGCCAATCCAAGCTGCCCATGCCTAGTCAGGGGCAAGACTCCAAGAGTGCTCCCCTAGAGAACAAGAAGTTGCAACAACAATACCAGTCATTCAACAACCAGTACAGCAAAAAGAACGCCGATCAACTGCCCCCTCATCGGTCGTATGATTGTCCTATTGGGCTGCTTCCTGGATTTTCTATTCCATTTGGGCGTATCTACAAACTTTCAGAACCAGAATTAAAAGCCCTTCGAGAATATTTGGATGAAGATCTAAAACAGGGCTTAATCCAGCCCTCTGTCTCCCCAATGGATGCACCCATATTCTTTGTTAAAAATAAAGATTCTACTCCTCGACCATACACTGATTACTGGGAACTGAACAAAATCACCATTAAGAATGGCTATCCTCTTCCATTAATCCCGGAACTACTGGATAGGCTGCAGGCATCCAAGATCTTTACTAAACTAAACCTCAGAGGAGTATATAATCTGGTACAAATCCGCCCCAAGAATGAATAGAAAATGGCTTTCAGAACAAGATATGGACACTTTGAATATCTAGTCATGCTGTTCAGACTGTGCAATGCTCCTGCTACCTTCCAACATTTTATTAACAATGTATTTCGAGACCTATTAAATCAATTTGTGGTGACCTACCTCGATGACATCCTTATTTTTTTCTGACAATTTGAAAGAACATCGTAACCACATCCGGTTGGTTTTGGAGTGACTCTGAAAGAATCACCTCTATATCAAACTAGAGAAATGTGAATTTGAGCAGACCTGGATGCAGTTTCTGGGAGATATTATCTTTCCAAGCAGTCTGAGCATGGATCCCAGCAAGATTAAGGCTGTGGTGGATTGGCTTGTTCCCAAGAATGTAAAAGAGGTACAACACTTTGTCGAATTGGCTAACTTTTATAGAGAATTCATAAAAGTCTTTTCAAAAAACATCCTGCCTATCACCGCTCTCACAAAGAAAATGCAAGCGTTTTCATGGTCCCCAAAGGCGCAGGTTTCCTTCAAAAGATTAAAAACTCTCTTTACATCTGCACCAGTACTAGTCCACTGAAACCTGAAATTGCTTTTTGTCGTCAAAGTTGACGCCTCCGATTCAGAAGTAGGAGCTAACTTGTCACAACGGGTTGGAGATAAGATGCAGCTGTACCCATGCACATTTCTATCCTATATCTTATCATCCGCGAATAGAAACTACAACATTGGGAACAAGGAACTTTTAGCTTTCAAGGTAGCCTTCTCTGAATGGAGGCATCTGTTGGAAGGAACAGTCATTATCCAGTGACTGTTCTCACAGACAATAAGAATTTAGAATTCCTTTATACAGCCAAGAGATTATCAGTGAGGCAAGCACGATGGGCCTTTTTCTTTTCCAGCTTTAACGTTATGGTCTCTTACCAGCCTCATTCCAGGAACAGTAAGGCTGATGCTTTGTCGAGGGTTCAGATTGAATCGGGAGGAGGCTGAGATGGACAATACTATTCTGGCCCCCAAAATTTTGGGGGGAATTCTTAATCCTAAAGATTTACTAATAAGAATTAAAGAAGGGCATGAAAGTGACCCTTTCCTTAAACAACCCTCCGGGAAAGTAAATCTTTCATACAAAAAAGGATTCTGGATGCATAAAAACAGATTGTACATCCAGACACAGAACGACTTGAAGTCCTGAAACAGACCCATGACTCCAAACTGGCTGGCTATCCCAGGATCTCAAAAACTCCTACTTCATTTTGTGCATGTAGTGAGATACCTCATGGCTGTCCCCTGGGTCTTCTACAGCCACTCCAAGTTCCTTCCAGAGCTTGGTGATCCATATCTATGGATTTTATTGTGGACCTCCCTCCGTCAAAAGGGATGACCAACCTCGTTGTGGTTGACAGGCTTACCAAGATGGCTCATTTTATCCCCATAGAGATTCCTACAGCGGAATTAGTGGTCAGAGAAATATTCAGACTTCATAGTATTCCTGACAATGTGGTTTCTGACTGGTGTGTCCAGCTGACAGCAAAATTCTCCAAGAACTTTTGCACAGCCCTGGGCATCACTGTGAATCGATCATCTGCATTCCAACCCCAGTCCAATGGTCAGACCAAAAGAACGAACCAAACGCTAGAACAGTATCTCCGTTTTTTCAGCTCCCATCTCCAGGATGATTGGGTGGATTGTCTACCGATCAAGGAGTTCACGTAAAACAATGCCAGACATTGTTCTACCTCGCAAAGGCTGTGTTTTGCAAATTATGGGTTTCATCCTGTCTTCATTCCGAGTCTCCCCATAGAGACCCCTTTCCCCACTGTCAACCACAGACTTGCAACATTACAGAAAATGCAAGAAAAGTTAAAGGACGTTTAGCAGGATGCACAGGCAAGCCACAAGCAAGCTGTGGATCGCCGTCACAGGGCCTCCCAGGCCTTTTAGATAGGGAACAAGGTATGGCTCTCTACTAGGAACCTAAAGGGCCATGTCCTTTCCCCAAAGCTCAGGCCAAACTTTCTGGGGCCTTTTTCAGTCATGGAAAGAGTGGAAATTTTTCTGAGTCTGCCCACCGAGCAGCGGACCCCAGCCAATCAACTATTGATATCCTATCCTGAGGATAGATAGAAATCAAAGGGAAGCATCATCCATGGTGCAAACCACATCCAGAAAGATGTATCCTTAATCTTCACCGACACATACACAGCAACATTTTGACCCCTTCATGAA